>NC_068411.1:11547773-11849440 GCF_023724105.1 Carassius gibelio | reverse complement strand
AAGTGGTGACTGTCAGTTTGTGCACGTATGACAGGATTTTTTGAAAAATTAATACAAGACGTAGTCAGCCAGACGATGAACATTATTTAATATTATTAATAATGAATAATTATTATATGATGCAGTCACACTTGTAGCAATATTTGTTAGTTCTGTTTTTGATTCAGGGTTAGCATCATCTGGGGTCCTCTGAGGGGTCAGCATCATCTCTTCTCAGGTGTTCTGGATCCAGACTGGATGTAAATCTACTGGATGTAAATCCCGTGGCAAAACATAGAAACAAATAGAGACATCATTAGCATCATTAGCATAGCTGCATTTGATCAGATGCAACTACACTCACAATTTAAGAGATACATTATTCGAATGCTTGGCGAAAGATATGCGTTTTTAATCTAGATTTATACAGAGAGAGTGTCTCTGTACCCCGAACATTATCAGGAAGGCTATTCCAGAGTTTGGGAGCCAAATGAGAAAAAGCTCTACCTCCTTTAGTGGACTTTGCTATCCTAGGAACTACCAAAAGTCCAGCGTTTTGTGACCTTAGGGAGCGTGATGGATTGTAACGTGGTAGAAGGCTAGTTAGGTACGCAGGAGCTAAACCATTTAGGGCCTTATAGGTAAGTAATAATAATTTGTAACTGATATGGAACTTAATAGTTCAGTGCAGAGACTGTAAAATTGGCGTAATATTATCATATTTTCTTGACCTGGTAAGGACTCTAGCTGCTGCATTTTGGACTACCTGCAGCTTGTTTATTGAAGAAGCAGGACAACCACCTAGAAGTGCATTACAATAGTCCAGTCTAGAGGTCATGAATGCATGAACTAGCTTTTCTGCATCAGAAACAGATAACATGTTTCGTAGCTTGGCAATGTTTCTAAGATGGAAGAATGCAGTTTTTGGAACATGGGAAATATGATTTTCAAAAGACAAGTTGCTGTCTAATATAACACCCAGATTTTTGACTGTAGAGGAAGTAACAGTACATCCGTCTAGTTCTGCAAGATTCTGTGTAGTGTGTTTTGGTCCAATAATTAATATCACTTTCTTATCCGAATTTAATTGGAGAAAATTATTTGTCATCCAATCATTTACATTTTTAACACACTCTGTTAGCTTAGATAATTTAGAAGCTGAATCTGGTCTCGTTGAGATATATAGCTGAGTATCATCAGCATAACAGTGGAAGCTAATTCCATATTTTCTAATAATATTACCAAGGGGCAACATGTATATTGAAAATAGAAGGTGACCTAGGACGGATCCTTGTGGCACTCCATATTTTACTGATGATAAATGAGATGACACCCCATTTAAGTAAACAAAATGGTATAAGTACTAATAAAAAGTGAACATGTTGGTAATATGCATACTAATAAGAAACTAGATAATAGTGATAATTGTTCCCTATACTAAAGTGTTACCCCTATAATCTTTGTTTTTATTTATTTATTTATTTATTCAAAAACACATTTTGGTAACACTTCAGTATAGGGACCAGTTCTATCTATTAACTAGTTGCTTATTGACATGCATATTACTAGCATATTTACTTTAGTAGTTATAAAGCACATATTAATGCCTTATCTGTAAGACCAAAGTCTAGATCCCATACCTAAACTTAACAGCTACCTCACAAACTATCAATAAGCAGTAAATTAGGAGTTTGAGGTAAAGTTGTAGTAAATATATATTAGCAGTCAGAACTGCTCCCCAAACTAAAGTGTGACCCTAATTTTTACAGTGCAGGTATATTTAAAGCTGCAGTCCATATGTGTTGACTCTTTGTTGCCATCTCTGTTTGGAAACCTGCAATGGCAGCTGTTTGCGGAATTATCTTCCTTGGGTGGGTTGTGCACCGATACGGCTCCAGCGCAGATGAATCTGATGTTTTAGAGGAGTTTGTGTGTGTGGCAGTCAGTCACCACTCCAGTGTGGATATGTACTGCACTTCACAATCACAGATTCTATCTTATGTCTTGGAGTATATGAGCCAAATAAGAAATTTAACTGGATATTGTCATCTGAACAAGTAAGAAGTCTGGCATGTTTGTTCTGACCAACTGAGGAAAAAAGCATTATAATGGATCACACTACCAATAGCGATTTTAATCGAAAGATTGGTTAGCTCATGTCACAACAAACCGTGCTAAATTATTATTATTGTTATACTTTATCCTCAAATTATTCAGCATTGCGTGACTGAGGAGGCCTATAATTTGGATTAGAATCTAATTTCTGTAAAGTCTAACCTCTAATTGTCATACCATTTGAATTTCATTTTAAGAAATTCTTTTAACCAATAAAGCTAATTATTCTTCCTTCAAACTGGTTGTCTTTCAAAACCAAATCTTGTGTAATCCCAGGCTATCTGTAATCAGAAGCAACTGGAATAAAATTTGATTTCATTCACATGTGTTTCATGAACATATAATCCTTTCTGGATTACAATCCGCCATTAAAATGATAAATGTAATTATTCCAGCTGCTGTGAGAATAGGCTATAAAGGATCCGCCACCGTTTTAAAGCAGCCCAGTTTCGAGGGGAAACCGTGGACTTGGCAACCCCAGTTTACAGACATGATGTAATGACACGGCGACATGCTTGAATTTCCCTCGAAAACCTACCCGTACCACTCAAATTATAAAACATTATAATTGGCTTACCGTTTTGAATCAGGTGAAGAGCGATAGTTTTGAACACTGGCTGATTATGTACTTGCTCAAATGTTGATTTTGGATCATTTTTAACCAAAAAAGGTTACAGACTGCAACTTTAACATAAATAAATAAATAAATAAAGACTAAATTACAAAAAATGTGTACAGAGTATATGACTTTCAGTTTGACTGTCCACACACACATATAGCATGGAAAGAACCCCCTTGAAAAAAATCTATTTCACACCACCACAAGTGGTTCAGTTCTTTCATGTCAGGCATAATCAGCCGGCGTATGAACATGGTGCCAACTGTCTGTGTGCCAGGAAACCTGTGGATGTGGCCCTGGCACCCTGCGCCGGCATTTGCTGTGACATATTGCCCGTGTGATCATTCCACCTCAGGGTCATGTTCCTCTAGCACGGCTGGCGTCCCTTCCTGACAGCAGTGATCCAGATCCCTCGCCCTCCTCTCTAATCACTCGTTCTCCAGGGATAGGAGGGTAAATGAGGGGAGGAGTCATTTGAATGAGAAGCAAAGGCCTGGCATTGTTTACAGGGCTCATTTCTGTAATTCATTCTCCATCTCTCAGGACCTGAACATTGGCAATGAATCCACCTCAGCCTTTTCTTTTTAATATTACGCGCCACACTCTTATTTGACTTTTTTTTCTCTTTCTTTTAATCATTTGTCCTCCTATTTTCTCCTTTCATTTTCTTTCTTCTCGCCTGCATGGTCATTCCGCTGCCTGGCACAATAAGAAACATTGATTTCGAATGAATGAGGTGTTTTGGAGGCTGGAAGAGATGTGCTCACAGCAGAGGCCTATTTTACTTACAATCAGGCACGCAAGCTCTCAAAGTGCTTCCATATGCTCCTGCATAATGAAATAGATTCGATATCTATATCTATATTGAACCAATATGCTTTATTTATGAAAACTCATACTTGTCTAGAATGAATCAAGAGGCTTTTGAGCAGCGCTCCCCAAATGAAGTATTACCAAGCGCATCTCAACCTCACAGACCGTAAATACACTCAAACCAGAAACAGAATACCAGTCCAAAAACCTATTTCAACTCTAATGTCAGAAATTAAACAGAGAATTGCAAGGTATTGTTAATGTTTAAGGCATTCAGTAACCTTATATTGAGTTTTTTTTATTACCATGAATAATTTTGTTTAAATTATTTATTTTATTTAAATTTTGTCCACTCATTGTAGTAGCAATACCATTTATGATTTAAAAATCCAGTTGTTTTATATTTATAAATCAACCATCAAAAATATTGCATATATTTAAAATGATTTAATATGGTCAACTAATTATTTTTTATGTAATCAAACATTTCACTACAGAAAAAAAATATATAAATATATATATATTAAGTAAAAAATACAATTAAAAGCATACATATTTAAAAAATATATAATCTGAAGAGCATAAGTGATATATTAGAAAACTATTATAAAAAAAGAGCTGAGCTTTTAGTTAGTTACAACTAAATACTGGCAAATCTGTATTTTAATCTCTCCAAATTTAAATAATCTTTCCATCTTGCCATATTTTCAGAGGCCAGATCTTGTCTTTGTTTATGAGTGAGTGACTGCCATTGTGTGCTAATAGCTACTTTAAATAGCACCAATTAGCCAGAAGGCTGAAATGTTCAATCACTCTGAGGCTATTAGCCTGTAATCAGGTGCTGTTCAGGACCCGACGTGTTCCGCTCGCTCGCTCCATCTCTCCCTGTCCATTTCTCTCTGTGGGGGGTCAAGAAAGCAGGAGGAAAGGGAATGAAGCCCCTTGATGACCATAAAATGAAGACTAAATGTTCATGGTTGAGTGGCAAAATCGTATTGCGTTTGTTAGTCTTGTGTGGTAGATTTAATGCAAAAGTGGGCGATAGCTGTTTAAATGGCTGCTTTGCATATTTCTGAAATTACACATTTTTTGGGCCCCCAAAATGGAAGCCAGTGATGCCTGGATATAATAGTGTTTTTTTTTACAACCAGTTAAAAATTTAGACACACCTTGTGTAATATTGTGTAAGATGTTCATGCTGGGATGCTTATCAAATAGTTTAAAACAGCTTTTTAAACAGTTCCAAGTTTTGCATCACACCGTGCTGCTTGACTGCGTTTCCTTTATTATGTTTTCTATATTAAAAATAAATAAATAAGAATTTGAACAATTTAAAAAACAAAACAGTAATAGTGTGAAATATGTTTCAAATTCAAAAAACCTTTATATACATTTATATATTTAAATGTAACATTAGCAATTTTGAAAACAGTTGTGCTGCTTTATATTTTTCTGGACTCAATAATACATTTTTTCAAGATTCACTGATGAAGATACAGTTGAAAAGAACAGTATTTGTTTTGTAACATTGTAAATGTATTTACTGTTACTTTTAGCAAATTGATAGATAGATAGATAGATAGATAGATAGATAGATAGATAGATAGATAGATAGATAGATAGATAGATAGATAGATAGATAGATAGATAGATAGATAGATAGATAGATAGATAGATAGATAGATAGAAAAAACAACCCAATGAAGTGGGTGCAGGTGTTAACTAGTAGTGTATAATTAAATTAATAAATAAAAACAAAAATTGATCTTAAAGCTATTACTGAACTAACTGACTTAACTGTTTTCTTTTTTCCAGTGATCGCTTTTATTACTGAATACAGTTTAAAATGGACGGATGCGCACAGGCGCATTTACACAAGCGCACAACACACAATGTCATACTGTCTCACACCTGTTCAAACAATCCCGACTTTACAACAGCAGCCCGAGCTGCTTGTTTTGATAATAACTCTGTTGGCCGACAACATTTCCAGACCACTGATCCTTGTTTGACTGCTGCTCCGTTGAGTTTGACCAGCGCTACACGGAGGCCTATTCTTATCAGACAGGATGTGATCATTTCCCACAGTCGCCCTCGTCACTGCTCAGAGCCAGACGAGGCGCCAGCAGAGAAAAACACCAAGGTGTACAGTCAAACAACGAGTGTGAAGCAGACTAACACACTTATACACTGGCCGGCTTGTTTATGGAAAATTATTATGGAAAGTAATATATGACTGTGTGTGATAATGAAATTGATTACTGTTTAAGTGGGGGGAGACAGGAACCTTGTGCGGGTTTCTAATAAACAGATATTCTTGGAACACTGACTTATTACACTGCTCATATAGAGCAGATGATTGACAGCTGGGGGAGGTGTGGCTTATTCCACTGTGTATATTTGTTCTACACCTGGATGACATAAGCAGTATGTTGGCTCTGTATGTAGTAGCAACACACAGGTGCATTTTGTACCTGCTGGGAATGAGGGGCCCTCAGGAGCCTCTATTAGTGTGTACGGTGGCAGCGGGTCACATCTTTTTTCACGATATTCCCCTGCCCTCTTTGAATTTCTCATTTCGGCGAGGCTGAAAATAGCTGAGAGGCACAAAACCTGAGAATCTGAGAACATGCGACGCTGTGAGCATGCTGGGAGACGCTGCAAATCTGCAGGCGGTGTCTACAGTATCCCATGGACATCTACGGGCCCCGTTGTTTTTAACCTTGAGAGGGATGGAGAGAGAAGGGGGGAGCTGCTAACTGTGCAGAAACGCTTGGGGTTTTCTTTTGTCGGAGTTGATTTGACTATGCAAACAATGTTAGCAGAGCTAGAATGTAGAATACCTGCAGAATCTGCTTATTTGGTTCAACTGTCTATTGTTTTTCTGCATAATCTACTCTAAAATAGATCGGTCCATTAGGGGGCACAATTAGAAAAGAGACTGCAGGCTTAAGCATAGAGCAGAGCACATATAGGTAAACAATGAACAATGCAATAATAAAAAATTGTATCACTCGGTTTGGAATATTCCTATAAAAAGATGAGTTAGTATTGTATTAAAAAAAAGAAGTGGTTTTCTATTGTAGATTGACAAATGGCCAGATCATTTTATCTGTAATATAATATGAGACAATACATAGCTATCTTTTGTATTTTTGTCACTGTGCGTACTGTGAAGGCCATCGTACAGTTCCTTCAATGCAGTCTGATTATAATACAGGGCATGAAAAATGTTTCAAATCTTTTTGTTCGCCAGGAACGAATGGCAAACATGAAAACGTCAGAAGCAGGACAGCGAGCAAAGTGGAAATAAATGACGGTTCGATATGTTTCGTTGATTGAAGACATCTTTCATTCCCTCAAACACTGTGTCTTTTATCCACTGTGGTTCTATAGAAAGTGAGACGGTTAAAACAGTATACAAATATTAAAGAAAATATCTCAAATATACGGTTGAAAACGATCAAGGTTGTGCTTCTGTAGAAAAAAAAAAAGAAAAAGAAAAGAGGCAAATTTTAATAGGTACATCTGAATTAGAAATTAAAATGTTTTCAAAGATCACATATAGTTGTTTGGAAGGACAATATTTTGCATGTTTATGCATGAATTATTTCTTTTATATCAATACTCGCATAAGTATGCTATAAAATTATTTTTCACCTTAACGGAAATTCAAAAAGAATTAAAAAATATGAAAAGAATTGTGAAATTATATACAACTTGCGTTAGGGCAGATGTGTTTGGAGAGGTTTTGTACAAAAAAAAATAAAATACTGCTTCCTTGATTGATTGTTCAGTAAATAATATTCTCATTCATTTCAAATAATTTATTATACGGATGAAAAATATTAGCCATCAACTAATTCAAATGAAACCGTTTCTAAATATATTCACGCATCAGGAATCCAGTAAAGGTTTATTGTATATGTTTTAGTAACTATGCTCACGAAACTAATTTAACGGACAGAAAATATGATGTGAGACCTTTATTAGCAGAACATCATGTAATCATTCACTACATTTATGTGAAAACACAATATTTACAGAACAAAACATTTTGGATAAAAAATATTTTAGAATAATTACAATCAGCTGGTTGAACATATACTCTCTTACACATACATTTATAGAACATCCTCCTTGTTATGTACAGTATTATTTAAGTCAACACTTATCGTAGTTCTTTACAATATTAAAGAGTAGGGAGATCCCTGTTCAGATGTTTCCATTTTGACACATAAAGCTTTACAGTCTGCTGTTTTTAGTCAAATTAGATGCAGAGTTTTTTTTTTTTTTTATCTGAGGAGCCTTTAGTTCTGTTCCAATTGGAATTCCATTGGCTTTGGATTCTCTGTCCAGATTCAGCGCTTCCCCCACTGAGAGAGAACAGAATGGGCACAGGAGAAATCTGGCTGGCTTCACCGCATCTTTGACAGCTGACGTTAAAATGTTTACATATTATGATTTAGTAGCTATTAGTTTCAGTGCTGCTCCCCTGCGATTGGGTCTGGTGTGTGTTGGATTCCCTGGTGAAGCTGGGCTTGGCTTTGGATGGGTTCAGTGCACACCTGTGAGAGAGGAATGAATAGAAGGGGTGTGTGAACTGTCTGCTCCAGACTGACCGGCTCCACCCAATAAACAGAGGGCATGCTTGATCAACAACCCAAAAACAAACCGGGTTAAACAACAAACGCAGTGCTTCGCTGGCCCGGACCGCTAACCTCATGCGTATACGCGCTCCCACACACAGCTGCGGGCCAACCGCCTCGGACGTTTCACTCTGTAGCTACCGTCCAACCCCCCTCTTAGCGAGACTGCCATAGAATGGACAGTTATTGCACAACCTACAGCTGGGTCCGAGCCGCTGCCAGCGTCAAGGA
The DNA here is from genome assembly GCF_023724105.1 of Carassius gibelio. Taxonomy (NCBI): domain Eukaryota; kingdom Metazoa; phylum Chordata; class Actinopteri; order Cypriniformes; family Cyprinidae; genus Carassius; species Carassius gibelio. The sequence goes on along the minus strand of NC_068411.1, from coordinate 11,841,034 downwards.
GCCAGAGTTACAGTCCAGCCAGAGCGGAAAGCTCAAGTAGACAGATTGCCACAAAAACCGGCATTCATACTAACAGGAATATTATGGTAATAACTTCTATCTATGTGTTTTTTACTGTCATGGCTCTATTAATAATAGCCATTGCAGCTGCATGTACTGCCAGCTCCATTAGAAGTCTGTTACCCAATTATCCTGACAGTTCAGCCCTGTTCTCAGGCTGTGGATTCTGGGTAATGAAAAGCATTTCTCTGGCTTTTTCCACTGCTGCATGTCTTCAAGCTTGAAATGGTCTTAATGCAGGCTGATTAACACACTTGGTGTGTTTTAATGTAGCTGCTTTTTTTCTATTGAGATAATTGGTTTAGAAACAAAACTGTGACAGTATTTTGGCAGCAACACCCTAAAATGTATATTTTAAAGAAATCTTTTCTTTTATAGTATCAATTAATTAGCATGAATTAGCCATTTTATGTTTTAAAAATGAAAGAATGTGCGACACGGACTGCGATGCGAAATCATTTTACAATGATTCATTTATTATTAAAAGCAGTGTTTGGCTATCCATAAAAAAACAAGACACATGCCTACACACAGAAGTGCTGAAGAAGCCATCTAGGATTGGATGAATTATTGTAAGTAACCTTACATGAGTCATGGGATGAGTCCTTTGAGAATCTTTGATATTGAATCGAATGTACTCACCGGTGTGCAACATTTCAGCGACATAAAACTGAGTCTTCCTTATTGACTCCCGTCGTCCTCTGAAAGCAAAGGAAACAGGTGCGTTCATTCATACTGCGGCTAACGGTGAGGTGACATGAGGGCCACAATAACCATCATTAAGCTATTGTACATGGAGTCATTTAAAATAATAATGATCATACAGCAGATAATACAGCTTTAATAAATATGCACACACACACACACACACATATACAAAGGTTTTGATATATGCCTCATAGCTAAAAGATGATTTTAAATTACATATGATATATGTAATATAAAATAAATTAAATTGGACACTAAGAAAATGCTCATGTTTTTACATTTTGGCAAAGAACAAGGAAACACAGGCCTCCAGCAGTCTGCTCTACAGCATCACATTTGGTCTGGTGCAGTTCAAAGAAACACGCACTATTGTCACTTCTGTGCGTAACGAGACTATCGTGCACAGCCAGCATCACCACAGTTGTTTTAGTGAACGTTCACGGAGGTTTCTGGTCCTGCTTACCTGCTCTGTGTTGATTTGTGTGAGAGGGGTCCGTGTGGAGGCGGGTGGGCTCGTCTGTTTCAGGAGAGACGGGTGCGTCTCCAGCGCCAGCTGCAGGTCCAGGATATAGTCAATGACATGCTGGAGGATCTCCACTTTACTGACTTTCTTATCCTGCGGAATAGTGGGCACCAGGCGCTTGAGTCGGCTGTAGCAGTCGTTCATGTCGTACTGCAGACAGAAAAGATCCTCCTCTTCCATTTTGCATTGGCTGCGCTCCGACAAATAACGCAAGGAGAGCTGACTGGAGCCAGAAGAAACCTTGTGAGGGCGAACCGGTGCGCTGGCCTTCATTGTAATAAACAAAAGCACAAAGAGCTCAACGAGAACGGGGGGAAACAAACGTGCGCGGGACGCAACAAGAGGGGTTCGTTTTAAAACGCAATTTGGAGCACGCGAGAAGAGGAGCGCGGTTCTATCCGGAGCACATCTCCTGTCTGAGAGGGAAAGCACAGTGTAAAACAGCGGAGGAGTTGAGTCTGGTCATATACAGAGGAAAGGGGGAGGCGCCACTCGCTCGAGCTTTGACAGTGCTGCGCGAGGAGAAACCGGTCAGTCACGAGCTCCCGTGATGATGGAGCAGCGCGCGACCTGTAGGGGCTCGAGCGCGAATAAGAGGCTGCTGGGTGAAACGTCCGTGTGCATGTGTGCGCGCGTGTGCGTTTAGCCGCGTGTGGATATCTGCATGTGTGTTTCCAAAACAGAAAAAATGAAAGAGGTCCAAAGATTTACATTCGTTAATTATGAACAAAATCATTCCGTTGTTAGCCTACATTTTTAGCAAGTCCGGGGCAAGTTGTCTCAGTATCCTGACTAGAAAGTCGAATTCTAAAAACATTCAAACCCCTTTTAAATTACTTTTTTCCCCTGCCCCTTAATAAATAAAATGTTTTCTAGCTTTTGAGTCAAGTAAGCACAATAAAACATTACTATTTAGTTAAGGGACAACTAGATAAAAAGGCAAATTTGGTCTAAACTGAAAGTGTTAACACTATACAAGAGGGTCCAGTTAGTTAATATTAGTTAAAACATTAACTAATATTAAATAGCAGTGAGCAATACATTTGTTACTGTGTTTATTAATCTAAAAATACAATTAATTTTAGTTCATTTTAGTTTCATTAAGACACAAGTTTAGATTTGAATAATACATTAGTAAAGTTTGGAATTAACACAATAAGATATTATGCTTTTCATTATAGTTAATATTAACTAGTGTAGGTAGTTTTAACAAATGGAATGTTGTTATAAAGTCTTACCTTGAAAGTCTGAATCATGTTCTCAGGAAAAGGGTTTTTAATTTTTATTGGGGCAAAATGTGTTTCATAATGTGACATCAACAAAAACATTTTTATTTTGTACATGACCGTGTACATGTCTGCTGTTCAGTGACTTGTTTTGATGAACTGGATGATGTTTTCTCTTTGTTTAGCTGAAATCTTACACTGTTTAATGGCAGACTCCACTGTCACAACTTACCCCATGTTGTGTGATACCATGCATTTATTCACAAACTAAAAAAAAAAAAATCTATACTGAGAAATATGAACTACGAGAGCTCTGGTCCTCCCTATATGAAAAATAAAAAAAGAAAGAAACTCAGTGCACACATGTGGATGTTTTGTGCCCTATATACAGTATGTATATATTTCCAAGAATCAGTGTATATCCATTTTCAAATTTCTCATCAAGTGCTTGAGAACTTCATGCAGCATTGAAAGAGAAGTACATTGTTCTCTAGGCGAATGCTTTGAGTCCAGACACTCATTCTTGATCAGTCACCTTAACACCCAATGCTCATAGAGTCACAAACATTAACATATTCTTCTGTAGGCATCTTTCATTCAAGCATTCTCCAGAAGAGGTATTTGGTTATGAAACATGGATGAATCACCGTTTAGTCTAACTCATTTCATTCATTTTGTGTGCCAGCCTTCCCACAGCATAGACAATTTTCCCATAATCCTCATGGTAGATTCATGGGTCTCGCACCACAGACGGTCTGGCGCCAGTCCCGTAATGTCCCTTATTCACAGCAGTCCACCTTCAAATAGTCTCACATCCGTGGCAAGTTGCCATGGCGATGGAAATGCCTCCCTTCTGGTGGCAACAAGTGAGAATCCGCTTTGCCTTTCCTCTCACTTTGATGCATGGAAGGGTGTAACGTTCTGCTTGGGTAGAATCTGTAAGTGTGCTATATGTATTAGGTAATCATGAGTCTTTGTCATGAAAAATTCTACTTGCTTTCTGCAGGTGGGTTGGCCAAACACCCTGCAGCTTAGCAGGTGCAAAGAGTTTGCAAATAGCGCTATCCGTCATGTTCTGAAAAAGGGTCCTCAAAAACGTAGCACTGGCGTCCTCCTTTGAAAACAAAACCACTTACGATGCACAAAGCCCTGCAATTAGCACATCACAACAAAAATCCTCACCCTTCTTTTCTTGTTTAGTCAGAACTTGCATTAGTTTGTAATACTTTATTTAAAAGGGAACGTGCAAGGCCATGATAGGACCTCACATCTAACTCAGCGCTCAGATTTTATTAAGCATGCTGTTTGATTATGAACCAAATCATAGAGTAGGTAAATGTACATAATGTATAAATATAAAATTAAATATATAAATATTATTATACATATAAATATACAATTATTATTATACATATAAATATACAATTATTATAAATCATATAAATTAAATTATGACCATTTTTAATATTATTTGTATAATTATTTCTATAAGGATATAATAGGAATATATTTACAAACACAAACACACATATAAACATTTGGTGCTTAATTATAAATAAAAAAAAGGCTGATAAAATTAAAGTCATGTGGTTCATGCAGATAAAAACAGATATATATTTTAAATATCATTGAAATATTATTTATCCTTTTTTATGACAAAGCAAAGTTCGTTCTGGTTGTAAAATGTCACTTGGTACTCCCTAAAATATAATGATATTATAAATTAATTTAATAAAAAAAAATTGTAACTTTTTTTCAACATACATTATTTTAATTTTGACTTAATGGTTACACAACCTGTCTTGAAAATAATATAAACATTTATAATACAAATCCATATGAAACCAACATGAAAGTATATTTCCAAGACATGCAGATTATTGTATTTCACTGACCAAAATATGTTTTGATGTGCAGGGATCATGTCTTTGAATACTAGGCTCATATTCTCTATGATATAATAATATTTTATTTTCATTACAATTTATCTGTCTATATTCGGTGTTTTGTGTATTAGTTATGGCTCCTGATGGTGTCCTATAGTCCTTGGATGGGAGCTGTGTCCATTCAGGTGAAGAGAACACACATCTCACTCTCTTTTTCAAAGACAGCTCTTCAAAAGAGACAAGTATATGAATCTTTGATGGTAACCTTTCCCAGAATACCTCTCTGTCTCTCTGTTTCAGTCCCCAGGCATCAGGATACACTGTAACGCCTGATGTCTCCAGCCATCATTACAGAATTTATCAAATGTGACATTTAATCCTTAAAACAAATCTTGAAAATGAACCTCTTTGAATGTATAAGTAAACAACAAGAAATAGTCTCATTCCCCTGAAAATTATTATCTGTTAGCAATCTATTTGTTTGAGTGTCCTGACCAGCCCAACTGAGCAACACTGGATCAACCAATGGTGTGAGTTTGGGGCGGGTCTATGCGTTTGCCCAACCAATGGCAGATGGGAGTGTGATGTTAATTTTAGTGAATATTAATTTTACTATATGTGACCCAGGACCACAAAACCAGTTACAAGTAGCACGGGTATATTTGTAGCAATAGTCAAAAAATACATTTTACGGGTCAAAATGTTATGCCAAAAATCGTTAGGATATTAAAGGTGCATTAGGTGATTGTCTTCAGAAACATTTTTGTTGTGCTGGTTGTATCCTGATAGCAATCATTAAATTAAGTGGTCTAAATGTATTTATATATTCTGTGGAAGGTGTAGGGCCAAGAAATGTTTGTCCAACTAAAATGCTCGGTCCGAGCAATTTATTTGGCTTTCCTACCTGCTTGTCAAATATGTATTTGCATACCTATGCTCACCCAGTTCACGCAGACAGAATACGTCATGTATGCGGTGTAGACAGAGCGAGAATGGCAGACAAACATCAACAACCTGATCTTCCTTCCTGTTAATATAGTACTGTTAATAATTGCATTATGAAGTTTTCTGACAAGTTAATGATACATGATTTAATTTAGTAATGTTGTCTCTGTTCGTCTGGTGTACATAATCGTTCAGGGGGCGTGGTTCATGATCTTTATGCACTGAGAGCCAACATCCCACACTCCCTCCCAGCCTGCAATCAGTTTCGGCCCAGTACTGGCCCACATCTGGCCCGCATGGATCTCACGCGAGCCAGATGTGGGCCAGTTCTGGGCCGAAACTGCTTGCTGTCTGGGAGGGAGTGTGGGATGTTGGCTCTCAGTGCTATCAGACTAGAGTTAGATTTTTTCAAGATCTCCTACTGCACCTTTAAGTAAAGATCATGTTTCATGAAGATATTTAGTGTAAATATATCAAAACTTAATTTTTGATTAGTAATATGCATTGCTAAGAACTTAATTTGGACACCTTTAAAGTCGATTTTCTCAATATTAAGATTTTTTTTTGCACCCCCAGATTCCAGATTTTCACATAGTAATTCAGCCAAATATAGTCCAATCCTAACAAACCATACATCAATGGAAAGCTTAATTATTCAGCTTTCTGATAATGTATTAAATGTATATATGACTGGTTTTGTGCTTAAAAAAAATGTCATCATTTACTCACCTCCAAGTCATTCCCAACCTGTATATATTCCCTTTATGATATTTTGAATAATATCTTTAAAAAATATCTTCATATGTGTTCAGAAGAAGAAAGAAACTCGTACAGGTTTGTAACAAGTGGAATGTTAGGAAATTAATTTTCAATTACAAGAAAATAGATTACATTTTCATGATTATGTTTCTTAATACACCAAGAAAGTGCAATCTGTTACAATCTAAAATTAAAAGTTTTACTTTAAAGTACATTCTACAGTAAATCATTGTTTTAATATGTTTTTGTCATACTTTAAAAGTACATTAGGTAAAGAACTAATGCGAATAAATTAGTATAAATAATTCATTGTCAGTACATTCAGTAATAGACTTTAACACTCTAGCCCTAACCCTAGCCCTAACCCTGAATAATTTATTATGAAATTACATATAAAAATGCACTGAAGCACTCTAAGATAAGTACAGCTAATTGCATTTAATATAAATTTAAACAGTAATAAATGTTAATATATTTGCAGTTAAACATACAATTAAGTGTCTGAAAGAAACCTAAAAAATAAATAAAAATAAAGTATATAATTTAAAGTGTACAACTTCTTTTTCACAGGGGTGTTACACATACCTGTTATACCATGATCACTGTGGATCAGTGTTGTACCTTGCTGTTGTGTTACAGCTGAGCTCCTTATCCAGACTAAACAAACCATCACAATGTTCAATATGAGCCTTAGCAGTTTTGTATGTACTTCAATCAAATTTGATCAGCGATGCAAACTGTTGTCATTGTGATGGGCGGTTGCTGTTTTTCTGTCTATCATTGTTGGCGATGGAGTTTATTCAGTGGGTCTGACTGTCTCTTATCCTCTTGCTCAACAGACAACAGCTCTCATCTTCATTTACACAGGTGCTACAGTATTTACAGAGAGACCTGTGCAAGCAGTTGCTATAATACTCTCGCGCTTCCACATATAGACACATACATCTGCAAATAAATGCTCCACCCTCTTTGTACGTTTCCTGCCATGGCTTTGAAATTATATCACATTATGCAAGTCTATCATAGACTCAGACAGTTTAAGCTGGGGTTATGTGATCCTGGATGCAGCGATGCAGAAATGATAGCTCCATGCTTTCCAAACATTAGATTGCTTCTGAAGATGGGTGGGTTTGCACACATAAATTGCATAAACATACAGACATAAACACACCCACACACCTGCACAATAAATAAGGATTCATCTGCAACGAGTACGCTGGAAACTTGAGGTGAGTTAAAGGAATACTTCATCCAAAAATGAAAATCCTGTAATTTACACCCTCATGCCTCTAAACATATCACATATGACTCATGCACGATTTCCTAAGTATTCTTAAGCATATGAAATATTTTAATATAATTTAAAGTCATGATTCATTAATTCTCACCGTTCTTTATTTGCAGTGAGCTTCTACCTGTTGTGGCTGGATTGCTGAGAACTGGATGAGTCTAGTTTGTGAATTAATCATGTAGGCTATTTTTTAATGATGTGGATCAAACGTGTCCAGATTTTTAACATTTTAACTACTTTAATTTGTATTACTAGAACACTTGTTTATGCTCTTTTAATGCATCTGTCCCTAAATGGAAGAAATCAATGAATTCTCCTTTTCAAGTTCAACTAGAAACAAAGTCATCCAGGTTTGGAACAGCATGAGAATGAGTAAATGATTATACATTTAACTGCTGCCTATTATTTAGCTACACATACTTTCTTTCTAGAAGACCATCACAGAAAACAGGTCCCATTTGTTATTTTATGCGATTGTCTTTCCCTCCAGCTTATGATAAATTATGTTCACAGCTTGATGATTTCATTCTGGTAATTTTTCCATCTGTTTTAGCTTTGTGGAAATGAACACATTACTCTTTTGTGTAAGTAAATGCTTACTTACACATTTGTTTTCAAGAAGCTGCACTTTCAAGAGAATATCTTGCCCATTTTGTCTAAATTGAGTATAAGATGTGGCATGATGTTCAAGTCTAGTTGTAGACAAACCGTACCGTCGGTGTTGAAGTTGAAGTGTTGGCGAAAGAACAGTCCAAAGCATCGGAAGATCTTTAGATCAACTCCTGGGTCACTAGCCAAAAATGAGTCTCAAATCTGTCTTAAGGGTCACTAACAGCAGTGAAAAATCAATGCTAAATAGAAACAATAATATGCAAACAACCATACAATTTTACCATGTAAAGTAGAGGTATAGTTTTAATAGTAAAATAAATAGGCTTATACAACAGTTAGTTGTAGTCCTAAAATTTAATTGGTTGAAAAGTGTTCAGATCTGATACACAGTTTAACATCATTGGGACTTTTCACTGATAGCTTATCTGTATGCATACTCCATATTGGCGGTGGAATTTTTTCAGTGACTCTTTCTGTAGATTACATTGTTTTGCCAGTAGGTGGCGACAAGTCACTGTCTTTATGAATGAGTCATTGAATCATTCATTCAAATAATTCTTTCAAAACACTGATTCATTCAGGAACAAAACATTTTGAATGCTGCACCCTCTTGAGGTCCCATTTATCGGCCGCATACTTCATCAATTTCTAATTCATAAAACTGACCGGTATTCCTCAAGGGATGTAAATTTCTTCAATATTTTTCTGAAATGAGGCATTGCTCTTGATGAAAGAGGGTGCAGCCTATGCAAAGAGACACAGCTAGTGACTGCTTTATTGACTGAGTCATTGAATCATTTGCTTAACCATTTTGTGCACTCCACTGTTTTGCTCAGAGACTTTAAATTCTGCTGTGGCTTAGTGTGGAACCAAACTGTGTTTTATAAAGGCAGGATCACACCTGAACTGTACTGTTGTTTGTGTAATATTACTTGCGAGATACTCTTCCCATATAATCTGTTGTTGGTGACAGGCTCTGTGTGCAATCAAAATGTAGAGCATTTTGGTAAATGTTATCTTTCCTATAATATTTACTCTGGAATGTTCTGCTGTTGTTCACAAAGCTGCTTGTTTTCATACTTTTCATATGTTTCAATATATTAAATGAACCACAATTATTTTTGTTATTCCATAATTTTAAGACCTGTATGTTCAGCTGACACACGAATCAGTTTATACCTTGATTTTATATCAGATTTAGGTTGTATTATTTTATATAATTTTAAGTTATCCTGTGGAAGTTTTTCAAGGCTCTGAAAATAAAAAACTGAAATGCAAACAAAAATGCTGAGAAAATGTAAAAGGTCAAAATCAGTTTGTCTCAAAATTCTGGTGCTCTCCCTTCTTCTCTCTTTTCAGTTGCTTTCTTTCTCTGAAACCAAACATTTTCTACCCAGGAACCAGTCTCCTTAGAGAGCATGTTACCCTCTCAAAGAATTAATAGCTCTCAATGATCTTGCCATCTGCTAGCAAAGGTTCATACCTACACACTGGTTAAAGAGAGCGAGAATGGGCATTAGTCAAAGAGAGCTCTTTCTCATATAGTTTGTGCGTCCCGTGGTCTGAAAGAGCAGGGCCCTCACTAAAGGCCACCATCTGCTGTTTCTTTCTTTCGAGCAACCCCTGAGTTCTGCTGACGGCCTCTTCCCAGCTCTGATCCCAATCCTAACATCACTGCTGCGCGGAATGGAATGCTCGGCTAATTCTATGAGAAGAAACTGGGAGAGGGAGAGTGTGTCTATATGAACATCAGCCATTTAGTTGAATATCATTGTTTTCAAGAATTCCAGTCATATCTCCTGTTTCTCCAAATCGTTCTCTTTCCCTCTCGTTGATTGTCCCCACCTCTTGTCCTCAGTTTTAACACGCACGCACACACACACACACACAGATCCACACGCCTTCTCCCTTTCTTCGAGTTTGTGAAGGAATGTGTTTTTAAGGGAACAAAACAGTGCACTTGTGGGAATGGTGCAGGATTAGTAGTGTGGGATGTAATGAGTGTGAGAGGCCAAAGCCTGATCCCTACTCATTAACTCATCTTTTCACCCTCATCCCCCCATCCACACTCTTTCATCTGATTTCCTTTTTAATCCCTCCATTCATCCAAATGATCCTTCGGTGTTCTGAGATCGCTCCTGTCCTCTTGGGCTGAGAAACAGCCATGTGCTGAATCAATATTTGCGGTTTTGTCAGTGGGCAAGTTGTCTTTTTAGTTTTTGTCAAACTTTCCAGACCTATCTGGCTTCGAGAGTCGTAATAAAAGAAAATCTGCAGGAACTTTAAAGTAATGAACTAATTCCAGGTGTTGAAGAATGATGTAAAATCTCCCAAAAATGTGTAAAGTGTACGCTGGCGGCAATCTTCCGAGATCAGTCTTGTGTCATCAGCATGTGTGGCCCAGGCTCATTAGAAAAACATGCCTTTAGTGACATTTCTGCTTCTTGAACACTTTTAAAGTGAAATGTCTAATGAGTGGCACTAAAAGTATGCTCAGTTTTATTGTAAACAGATGAATGTTAATGTTTTATTGTTATATATTATGTTGCAGATCAGAAATGCAATGTCTGTTAAGTTAAAAGGTTAATACTAGTGCATTTGAAATAATGTACCACCTATAATAAACCTGACAGTGTTAAACAAATGAAAAACTGAGAGAAGAAACCACAGCATTTTAGTCTGCTCTGTGCTTTTTTATAGTGATTCCTGTTTCACGAGTAACCGAGCAAGTTTTTGCTAGAAAAGCCATATATGCTGGCTATTTATGCAAATGTCAAAATTTGTCAAAATCAATAATCTGCACCTGTTATTGTAAACTGTTGTTCAAAAAATAAAATTAAAATAAAATTAAAAAAGTTTGAGAATGAGTTGTACAGGGACATTTTTCAAAAATGTAGGTAGAGGGATGTTTTTTTCCAATTAGCCTACTAACATTAACGTCACTTCTGAATTCAAACATATCTGTTTATTAAATATACATACACCACAGCCATTTTTTCCTAGGTTCTAGTGAAATATTTTCCTCTCTTTGTAGAGCGGACGGATGGCACAGATGGTTGTATTCTGATGCACATTTCCTTCATAGTGCCTTTATAAAAGAGAGAAGCCTTTTTCTCGGCTAATATTTAGCTCCTTCAAATGCTAATGGCTTGGTTCCCTTCTCCAAGGTTAGCATAACAATTATGGGAATGCTTTAGATGTGGGACATTTGTTTATGAGTTGAAAGGGGTGTGTAGAAGCATTGAGCAGAGGGGTCCGAGCTATTCATGTCCTGCCTCTGAACCTCGAGTCAATTTCAAGGTCCAAAGCTGCACAGTTATTACAATTAGCAAGCTAATCTTCATGTGGTGCTATTTGTACTATAATATGGGGCAAATGAAGGATGAAAATATCAGGAATTTTAGATTTGAATGAGATTTTTGTTGTTGTTGTTGTTGTTTTTGCAATCATGCCTCATTTATAAAAAATAAATAAATAAATGTTGTACAGTATGTCATAAATCTATATTTAAATAACCAAAGAAATACAACAAATAAGTTCTAGCAAGTTCAGACTGCACTGAACATGCAAACAAACACCATGAAGTTCCAAAATATATTTAGAAAACATACACTTCATCATTTGTGATAATACATGCAATATGATTGAATTTCACCCTCTAGAGGGTTCCATATTTCATTTAAATCCTGAAAGGCAAAATCGTGTTAATGTTCTAATTTCATGGACTAGATCAAAGTTGCTTGTAAAAAAAAAAGAGACATTAAATTGAATGTGGGCCCAACAGTTTCACCTCATTAACCAAAGTTATGAAATATTACAGATAGCCAATACAACATCAAACACACCAAATGGAATATGACTAAACAAGCCATCTCATACTGAGCAGCAAGATGAACAAATCTCATCCTTCTCAGATCTATCTATCTATCTATCTATCTATCTATCTATCTATCTATCTATCTATCTATCTATCTATCTATCTATCTATCTATCTATCCTCAGTTAGGTTTATTTTCAGTATCAGCGTTTTTGATTGTTTACATCTCTTCTAAAACTATAGAGGAGACAAAATGAATGGGGTGTTATTCTCAAGAGAAAAATCTGAAAAGCATCAGATGTCAATGACATTGCTGTCTAGGAGAAACAATAGAGATATTAAAGAAACTATTTTCCTTTCCTTTCCGACAGGGGGGATCATCGCATGTGATGTGTAGCTATAGAAATACCTCCCATTCCTAAAAATAAATGAATAAAGCAGTCCCGAAAATTCCCAGTGTGCCTCGTTCAAAAATATACCACTATTCCTCCAAGGCTTTTCCATGCATTATTCACCTGTTCCGTTGCCAAGAGAGCGCTCAGGGGAATCGTTGAGACCTCATTGCAAAATTTATGCGGATCTCTGTGTTGCTTTACTTCCAACCTTATTAAACTCTATAATTTTCTCAGGAGAGTCTTCCACACCAGAGCTTCTCTGTCAAAAATATTCATAAATATGCCTAATAAACAAATTAGCATATTCATGGTAAGTGCTTATGACAGCCACTCTGGGTTTATACATACACAAATTGAATTTTTTAGGTTTCTTACAATTTTATGGGCTCTAAAATTATTAATCATTATAGTTTGCTATACTAGAATTTTATTAAACAGCCCTGTTTTGCAATTTAATTGCATTTTAAAGCATACATATTTAAGGAACACCATAGTTTGTTTACATGTAATCTTTGCAAGTTAAAGCTTTTTAAAACTGAGGCAAAAAGGATGTGTTTTAAACTTAATGCATGGATGAGTTTGTCAGACGAATGAAGAGACTGAAGTGTAACTTGATTTGACGTGTTCGTGCGATTGCAAAAATCAAATACATGAATCAAGCTAAATCAAACTCCTTGTACCCTTACAAAGTGCTTGAAGGTCACCCAGGTGTATTCTGCAGTTCCACACCTTGCAGCAGAGTCAGAGGTGGTTTTGCTGAGAGATAGTGGAGCATATGGCTCTGTGGCATTAGTTAAAATGTGCATTGTTCATCACCCAGAACATTCTTGAAGCTGTGGTCACAGACAGTATCTTCTGCAGTTTCTATACATTAGTGAAGGTCCGCTATCTCAGGCTTATCACCACACATCTGTTTCAGTTCTTGTCCTCTAGAAACAGAGAGAGATCACAGAGTGGAGAAATGGCATCGCACTGTTCTTGTCATCATTTGCTGAATGTCAAGCATTAGATGACCATCTGTGCATTCTAGAAAGTTTGCTGAGGCAGGTGAAGCGATCTCTCTGTGTGTGCACATACTTAGCTATTTTTTATATATATTTATATATGTAGCTATTGGTTACACATAAACAGGTGCATCTCATATATATATTAATTTTGATGATTAGAGCTTACCGCTCATGAAAGTCAAAGGTCCAGTATCTCAAAATATAAGAATTAACTTTTTCACGATATTCAAATTTTGTGTGTGTGCATATATAGTTATACAATTATTAGTTTATAATAATTGCAATTATCTTTCCCGCTTTCTCTCTCTATAATACATCCACATTTAACAAATGGGGAGGGAATTGGCTTCTCACTCTTCTCTCCAAAACTGTCCACAGTGGTTTTCTAATACTCAAACGTCTGACCAGGGCAGATGTTGAAGTGTGCGGTGGTAAGTCTGAGATAGGCACCTTCAGTAATTGTTGGCTTTTTGACATATTACTTTGTTCCTCCACTTTACATAAATAATGTCTGCTAAATGTATGCCTGTAAAAAAATAATAATAATACAATTACAGACAAAACAAAAAATACTTCATAATTAATTACTTACGACAGACGTGTGTGAAGGGTGAACTGTTTGATTCTAGTATTATAAAATGTAGTGAAAATGTTCTAAATGCTTTTTGCGTCATTATATTTAGTTTGATTCTTTTAAATGAATAGTATTTTGTGGCTTAAAGGGCACCTATTATGCAAAATTCATGTTGTTTGAGCATTAATGTGTGTTGGCAGTGTGTGTACACAACCACCCTATAATGATAAAAAAAATCCACCTGATCCTTTATTTTTAATCCAGATAAAAATAAATAAGCAATAAAAAAACAGTGTCTCTATACAAGCCGTTTGCAGAATCTGTAAAATGTGACATCACATTGTACACACCCCGCCCACGACTGTTGTATTTAGCAGAGACCCCTCCCTGAGTGAGCTGCATACAATCCAACAAGCTTATCTTCATGCAAGAGCATTTAAGAACAGTGTTCAAGTATGATATGTCTTATTATTAGAGCTACAGGAATTATACATTCAAGAGCAGTGATTGATTTTCTGTATTTTTATTTTATTGTTGGGTCACTAACAGCTGTGCAGTGGGTTCTGTATATTATGCTTCACCTAATACACAGATCTAATATAACCATGTGATTTTCTTCTGGCTGTTTACCTTCACAGACACAACTGATTATGTTTTCATAACTAATGTGTGTTTTTGGCATAAACTTGTGTATATCTGACAGTTTAAGTGCAGTGGATAAGACACATGCCTTTGGTGTGAGAGACCCGGGTTCGAATCCACTGCGAGACACCAATGTGTCCCTGAGCAAGACACTTAACCCCTAGTTGTTCCAGAGGCATGTGACCTCTGACATATACAGCAATTGTAAGTTGCTTTGGATAAAAGTGTCAGCTAAATGTAAATGAATAAGAGATGAAAGAGAACTGAGTTTAGTACTCACATGCTGCGTGACTGCCGCATTCTGTGCATGTGTTTTGGATGTGTTCCCTCAGAAAACAGCATGTTTTTGCTTCCACTCATATAGGCATGTTCAAAATAAATGATGTGTGGTGTATTTACACCTAAACTTCACAAACACATCCTGGGGACACCTGAGACTTTTATTACATATTGTATAAAGGGGCATAATTTGGTACCCTTTAAATAAGTTACTTAGAGACTGAGATGTTTGGCTATTTTAAAAATGTTTCATTCAGCTGACACAAATTCATTGATTTTTGAAAATCAAGTAGATTCGAGGAGTGGTTTTACTGAAAATTTTGTTTTTATGATCTCTTATAACAAAAACCTTTTGAAAATGAAAATGCAGATCCTGTTGTAAATAATAGTGAGGGGGAAAAACACTTAAAACTGTCATCCCTTTATTATCTCTTAGTTGTTTTGCTGAGAGATTATATATGGGATTGTGGCATCAGCTGAAGTTTCCATTGTTCATTACCAACAACATTTTTGAAGCTCCAATCTCCAATCTACCTTGTATAAATTATAATTTCTATTGTATTAAATTGTGTGTGTGCATGTGCCCATCCTCCTACATCCGCCGAGACACTGTTCCTAAACCCTGGGGTTTTTGTGCACCTAGATCACTCTCATCACTGGGTTCCCATGGGGACCACAAAACCCCTGTTGTCACAGTACCCGTGTCCCTCGGCAACTCAGCCAGGCAGCCGGCTTGATAAGGGAGTGAGGGACGGAGGGATGGATGGATGGGAGGATTAAATCTTCTCTTCCAGGATAAGAACCTGTCTGATTGAGGCTTCACTCCAGGAGTGGGTTTGATCTTTCCACCCATATCCCCTCATCTATTTTCTCATTCCCTCCATCCCTATTGTGCTATCCCTTTCCCCTTCTTCCACTCACCCTTCTGAACTATAATCCAATGTGACATACTTACAGATGGTGTGTCAATGGCAGCATCAGTGGTTGCTCAGCATCGGGGGGCCACTCGCCTGGCTGACATCCTGGATCTGTGGAACCGGGGGCCTCATCGAGCATATGCTTTGATGCTATAGAAATTAGGCATTTATATATGGTAAGTTGGGGGTTGTTGACAGTCAAGAGGTTGTATGTATCGAAGAGACATATTTGTAATGACAGGTCACTGAGAGTGAGGAGGAGCTGTGTATCTTCACACCCTGAGTTTGGTAATTAGACTTTTCCCGTGAGAGAAGAAACTGACACATTTTCAGAAAAAAAAAAAAACACTTTCATCACATCTCTAGTTGGTTGGAAAACAGTACTGCAGACCTTTGCTATTATAATGTGTAAGCTTGCAGCAAAACATATACAGTATATATAAAACATATTAAAATTATTCATACCACCCAAAAAAAACAAAAAAAACAAAAAAAAAAACATACATGTGAATGAAGTAAAGTCAAGAAAATACTGGCATTGTTTCTGCATTTAACATAAATGTATAGCTTCATAAATAAATTAAGTGATTGTTTGGTTACCACATATAATTTTGTGTTA
The DNA here is from genome assembly GCF_023724105.1 of Carassius gibelio. Lineage (NCBI taxonomy): Eukaryota > Metazoa > Chordata > Actinopteri > Cypriniformes > Cyprinidae > Carassius > Carassius gibelio. The sequence continues at coordinate 11,824,774 of NC_068411.1, read as the reverse complement.
ATTATTAAATGTTGAAATGTTGCGCAATAAATATTATTATTTTTATTTATGTGGTAGTATAGTATAATAGTAGAAGAAGTACCAGTATAATTTCAAATTAAACTATTAAGAATTTAATCTAATCATAATCAAGATTGACATTTACTGTACATAGTAGTTTATTTGCATAAAACAGAGTCTCAAAGTCAAAGTTAAGAGTATCAGCAGTGTAAATGATCTGAATTGGTCACACTTTATTTTAAGGTCTAATTCTTACTGTTAACAAACCAATAACTTTGATTTTTGCCTCAGTATACATATACAGTACAGACCAAAAGTTTGACCACACCTTCTCATTCAAAGAGTTTTCTTTATTTTCATGACTATGAAAATTGTAGATTCACACTGAAGGCATCAAAACTATGAATGAACACATGTGGAATTATATGTGGAATTATATACATAACAAAAAAGTGTGAAACAACTGAAAATATGTCATATTGTAGGTTCTTCAAAGTAGCCACCTTTTGCTTTGATTACTACTTTGCACACTCTTGTCTTTCTCTTGATGAGCTTCAAGAGGTAGTCACCTGAAATGGTCTTCCAACAGTCTTGAAGGAGTTCCCCCAGAGATGCTTAGCACTTGTTGGCCCTTTTGCCTTCTGTCTGTGGTCCAGCTCACCCCTAAACCATCTTGATTGGGCTCAGGTCTGGTGACTGTGGAGGCCAGGTCATCTGGCGCAGCACCCCATCACTCTCCTTCTTGCTCAAATAGCCCTTGATGCCTTGAGTGTGAATCTACAATTTTCATAGTCATGAAAATAATAAAAAAACTCTTTGAATGAAAAGATGTGTCCAAACTGTTGGTCTGTACTGTATATATATATATATATATATATATATATATATATATATATATATATATATATATATATATATATATATATATATATATATATATATATATATATATAGTGATATACAGCCAACACATACTCCGAATTCGTGCTCTTCATTTAACCCATCCAAAGTGCACACAGACAGCAGTGAACACAAACACACCATGAACACACACACCCGGAGCAGTGGGTGCTCATCCCATCACACACACACACACACACACACACACAGACACACACACATATATACATATATATGTATGCATGTATGTGTATGTTTACATAGTATAATTTACTGTTTTTGAATAGTAAGAAAGGTAGTTGTTAAGTTTAGGTATGGGGTAGGATTAGGATTCATGCAGAATATGTGCTTTATAAGTACTAATAAACAGCCAATATGTTAGTAATAGGCATGGTAATAAGCAACAGGTTAATAGTAGGATTTGGTCCCTATACTAAAGTGTCACCGCGTGTTTGCTGAGTAAATACTGAAATTATATGATAATTCTATGTGTTTTAGAATAAGATGTGTGTTTCATTATGTTGGATATTTAGAGTTTCTGTTATGTGTTTAAGATTTTTTAGTACCTTGTGTTAGAGCTTGTGCTTAATTTGTACAGTAGGCAGATGCATGAAAACAAAACACTGTATGGAGATTTACTCAGTCAGCAATAGTGTGGGAATGTTTTTTTTTAATTTAATTCAATTCAACTACACTTCATGCTCCTATAATGCTTACACAGACAGTGTGAATACTGTAACCTGTAACAGGCCTCAATTACAAGAGCTTGAGACAAGCACATCAAAGACAAATGAAAAAGCACACAAATAGACAGGCTAATAGTCCTATATCATCATTTGATTGTTTGTTCCGTGCTAAGTTGCATTTCACAACACCTCAACTCGCTGGTAAACCCTCATGTCGTTCCAAACCTGTATGAGGTCTTATGTTGAAGACAAATTTTCAAACAGTTCAGCACAACAGTTGTTGGTCCCTATTGACCTCTATAGTAGGAAAAGAAACAGTATGGATCAATGTTTAACTGTACTTCCAGCCACATTTAATTCTCTGTATCTATATGGAATCAAGAAGCACCAAATCATTGAACTATGCTGGGAACAGGAGATCTTGGGAACACAGTTGGTTAACTACACTTTTGAAAAACATCCCACTGGTTGGCAAAGAAGCAAAGTTTTTGAAGAGAATAAGTAAAAAATGGCTAAACTTCAGTTCCCTTTCAAGGGAACTTTGAACTGTGTCCTCTAGGGGCCGCTATGGGGAACACCTTGTTGTGACACGTGTCTGCAGCAAACATTGAAATAACAACAATTGTTGGCCGGCTACAGCCTCTGACGTCACTACCGGCGCGACTATAAACAGGCACCGGGAGAACACGTCATTCTCTTCTTCATCTTCACTGACTGTTCTGTTTGAAGCGTGCATCTGAAAGAACTCGTAAGAGCGATCTTTCTCTGTTTATCATGGCAACTACTAGCAAGCGTTTAGACAATGTGTGCATCCGTGTCAGCGTTATTTGACACCCGATGACACACACAATCTTTGCGTCATTTGTTTGGGTGAAGAGCACTCACTCGATGTCTTTGAGGAGGCAATCGGTAGCATTGTGAGCGTTTTTATTTTTTTATAAAAAGCTCCGCTCTCGTTTGTCTCTCTTCCGGAAAAAAAGGCAGTAATCTGTGCTGAGGCACGGAGGAGAATGAGCTCATGAGAATACAGGTGGATCTGTTTGAATGTTTTAAAGAGGGATTTTCCCTTTCACGCTCGTAATGGCGGTGGTAGAGAGAGAGCCTCGGGAGGATGATGTTATATCTTTAACACTATCTGATACTGAGGTTAGTGCTCTGCTGGGTTTTTACCCAGGGAAATCAGGAGATATTTGAGGATGGTGAAGAAGCTGAGGCTGAGCCTTCTCAATTTTCCTGCGCTGGTTTTCTAGAGCTGTTATGGTTATGGATCGCACCATGGCAAAGTTGGAGTTGCCATGAAAATGCACTAACAAGATGACAATGTAAGGCCATTAAGAAAAAAAAAAAAAAACCTAGATGAGCGTTTTCTTTCTGACCATAGTCCTCCAGCTCAGGTGAGCCTTTAATTTCTGCATGATCCCCCTATAGATATCAGAAAGAAATGAAGGGGCTGCATCCCTTGGTTTGTCTGTGGATGAACCTGGCAGACATCAGGAAGAAAGAAAAGGCTTTCTTCTCGATACTCAGGTTTCACCTTCTGAACTTATCGGTATTTCCGTTGAGACAGTGATCGAGAAGTTCAGGGAGACGAAGGCGCGTTCTGCTGCTTTCAGATCCTTCGTTCCACGAAGGTCAAGGTCCAAACCCGAACAACATAGGGATCCTGGCTTGTCTCGATTTGAGGATCACAGACGGGCTCAGAAGGCTCATGTCGTGACTCGTGCTCCTCCCCCACCTGTTGGCAGGGGTAAGAGGAATCGTGGGTCATGTGGAGGTAAGCAGAACCCAAGAGATGTGATCCAGACGAGGCAGCATTCTCATCCGAATCAGAGTGATACCAAGGAATCTACTCATTCCCTTCAGGGATTTTTTTACTTCTGCTTTTATCCTCCCCTTCCTAATTCCCCTGTAACCACCAGCTCTCCACCTGATCGAGGTTAGGTGGAAACCTCTCGCATAACAGTCTCCTATACTGGACCCATAATGTTTTTGGTTGGTTTTATGTTCATAGCAACCACATGACTGATGGTCCGGACTAAAAGGAGGCGCCCCTGCATTGCAGGGAATTTCATGGATGTCCGACCAGGTCACCCTGAGGGGTCTTCTGGCCGCTTAGTGGTGCTGTCGCATCTAGCGGGAAGTGGAGGTGGCAGTTACAGGAGTCTTCTTGTATATGCTGCCTCAGGTGATGCTCCCCTCGCACGAGGTTTGTAAATTTGAGCTTGCCTCTCCCGTGCGATTCAGTGCCTCTGCGATGTTTAGGAACCGTTAGGTACACACGCTAAGCTTTGTGTACTGTCTCAAAACCACATAGTGGTCAGTGTGCACGTGAACACTTTGCACACTTTCTAAAATCCACGTAAGTTGTAAGTGTACACGCAAGACTCTGCGCACTTTCTGAAATCCTGATCGGTAAGGGTTACGTGCTCCGCCTCGTTCCCTTTCTTGAGATGATTAGACCTTGGTTCCTTGGGCTTCATTCAGCCAGTGTGTATTTATTTATCCACTTCAAGCATCGCTTCCCTCAACATGAGGGGCTATTTGGGCGATTCTCATGGTAGTTTAGGAGCGCTCCCCTTTTTCCAAAAAGGGTCGCCTATGAGCGCACTACTCTGAGCTCAGAGTTCTCCTCTCATATGAGACTTAGTTCTCTGTTTTTTCCCCAGAGTGCTCCAGTATTGCTTCCATAGATTGAGTTGATGACTCTCAATCATACTGTTTTGAGATGCAACATTCCATCTATGAGCTGCTCTATCAGAGTACCACGAGAGCCCCTCCTTAGAACAGTATTTGAAAATCCATGCTATGTCTTTGCACAAATTCTGAAATCCACACTGTGGTAAGTTTGCATGCTAGTATTCTGCATTCTTTCTAAAATCATATATGGTGAGGGCTTTGTGCAGTTGGTTCGTGCCCTTTCTTTAGTCGGTTAAAGCCCCGTTCATTTCGCCACTCCACCCATGTATCCTCGGATACCTATCTAAACAGGGTGTTGCTACTAGAGAACTGTTGAGACAGCTCTTTCAGCAAGCTTATGCGTAAGCTAGCGCTAGCCCCTGTGTGACAGGCAAGACTTGGTATAAAATGCTAGGTTCTTAGCCGTATCCCTTTAAAGGAATCTTTCCTGATTCCAAGCCTTCAGCTCTACCCTGGGCCGAGGCCCTAACAATTAAGTTGGGTATGTAGCTTAGGCCTTTGGCCGTAAGGGGTACTGTCACAGACAGCCGTCCAAATGTCCCAGGGGCAACACCTGTGGAAATGGTTGCGTTGGTACTTAGTGCTTGCCATGATTCTGGCCTGCACTCCCCTCAGCATGGCGGCATGGGTATACTGTTCCCCATAGTGACCCCTAGAGGACGCAGTTTGAAGTTCCCTCGAAAGGGAATGTCTCAGGTTACGAATGTAACCATGGTTCCCTGAGTAGGGAATAAGACACTGGCTCCTTGCGTCCTCTAGCTCCCTGCCATGCTTCGGACGCAAGCTTATGATGTGTTCTCCTGGTGCCTGTTTATAGTCGCGCCGGTAGTGACGTCAGAGGCTGTAACCAGCCAATAAGTTGGTGTTTTTTCAATGTATGCTTCAGACACGGATCACGAAGAGGTGTTCCCCATAGTGGCCCCTAGAGAACGCAGTGTCTCGTTCCCTACTCAGGGAACCATGGTTACATTCGTAACCTGAGATGTTATCTCTCTATATTAAACTGAGAAAAGGCAAAGTATTTAAACTTAAAATTGAAATTTTAGGCAAGTAATTCACAAGCTAATGCAGCATTGCTCCCTAGCAGACTCCTCTTTTTATAGCAAAGCAAATGACCCATTGAGCTGTACTGCTGCAAGGCTAAATGTTCAGCTTCTTGCTTGAGGGCACATGTTGTCAGCAGAAGATGTATCCCAGAGTCCCGCTGGAAAAGTCACACTGGGGTAGCATATTCATCATGTGGCCTCCACATTCAGCCTGATGTTATGAATCTAATTAGTTGATAGTGACACTGTCCTGTATCGCCATCCGGCCCGCATGCCTAAACTGAGCCCCAAACAGCTTGCAGCCTTTATGCCTTTAATCCAGAAACAAATCCTTTGCATGCACAGGAAGAATCTTGTATTTGCAATTGTATTATTGTAATGATGCAATTAAGAAACTGAGTTTTCTGCATTCTCAGTAAATCAGTAAAGATCAGTAAAGATTTTATTCCACTGAAATTTCAGCCATAGATTTAAAATTTTCATGAGATGTACTGCAGGTTAAGATCTGGTAGTGTCAGATGTGAGTAAGTCAGAGGATTGATTTATGCGAGCATAAACCCTTTATTGCACCTATTCTTTAGAAAGGACTGATATTAAACTTTCATGCATCATCTGGGCAAAGAGAACCTCTGAATATTATTTGAAGGTGTGCTATCACGATGAATACATTTGTTTGTTTGAATAGATGTTTTGAATGACAACTTTCAGAAAAGTGTATTTATTGAAACCAAAAATTACATTTAAAAGTTACTTTCTGATGTCGCACAGATGAAGCACCAAATCAGCATATTACAATGATTCCTTAAGAATCATGTGAGACTCGAGACTGAAGTAATGATGCTGAAAATGAAGCTTGGTCATCACAGGAATAAATTACATTTTCAAATAGATTAAAAAAGAAAAAAATGTATTATAACATTTGAATATTTATATGTTATATTTACATATATTAATATAAATAATATAGTATATAATATTCTTAACCTATATAGATATTCAATTAATATAATACAAATATATAATATGATCCCTGAGTTCTACCCTCCTTGTTAATGTGCTGCATAGAGGAGCAGAGGAACTTCACACTAAAGTCACAAGAGGACTGGTCACTCACACTATTTCAATCTGGCATGCTGTACTTTTGGCCTGTCAGACTAGAGCTTTTTTTTGTTCCATCTCTGTGAAGAAATAGATACCGCTGGATGAAATGTTATCAATTTTCATGCACTTGTGAGATGAGTTTCAATTGTGGCTTTTAGCACAAACCCATTACCTTGTTTAATTGAAACCCAAGCTCTGTATGCTGCTGGCTTTGAATAGAACCTAGTTAATGCTAAAGCTAGCGCGAAGAGCGTTGTTGGCAAAGTATTGAGTCTCGCGAATCTAGAAAATCAGCATACGTGGTTTAAAATTAATGAACTGTATAGTTGCCTTTCGATATTTACTTTTCCGCCTTATCTTGCCTGTTTATCATTTTCAATCCTCTCATCCTCTCTTCCAGTCTGTAAATTATATTTTTTTCTATTCCTAAACCCTGCAAGGATATCTGATCAGAACACTCAAAGGAGCACAAAATCATCTTTCTGCTGAATTAGTCCTGGATGGCTCCTTGATCAAAACCAAAGGAAACCAGATTCTGAAGGTCTCAGATTGTGCAGCATGTCTCAAGTGCACAGCAGCCTTATTAATGTGTGCTGTTATTTTCCACATGCTTCTAAATCGAAATCTCTCCGTAATGATGTGTGTGTGTGTGTGTGTGTGGCGTCTGGTATTATGGCAGATATTAATGCACGGTCACACCCTCTCCCTTCATGACACACATAAAACCCAGCACTCATTAAAGACGGATCAGTGCATTTTATAAGAGCCAAGACAGCATTGCGTCCATCCAGAAAGATGTAGAATATAATATAGAGATATTAATTTGTTCTGGGGAGAGTGTGTAATGTGTAGGTAAACTGTACTTGTACATGCTCTTGTGTGAGTGTGAATGCATTTATGTCTGATTTTAGCTGCGTCTGTTTGAGCTCAAAATGAGAATGTCTTCACTTTCCTAATTTTCTCACTTTTCCAAGATAATATAACAGTAAATGTTCACTTTTATTTGTTGCTGCCTTGTTGCACGTATATTAATAGGTGTGTATTATGAAAAAGAAACAGTGTCTTGTACTATAAAAAACACTGCAGTCATTTCTAGCTTACCACTGATCATTGAATACAATATAAATTATAAAGGTTTCTTGAGCAGCAAATCTGCATATTCAAATGATTTCTGAACGATCACTGTAATAGCTGCTGAAAATTCAGCAGAATAAATTAATTTTACAATATTGAAACAGACACCAGTTATTTTTAATTGTAATATTATATTACTATTAATATTACTTATAATATTTCTGTTTTCACAATTGTTTTGTCAAATAAATGCAGCCTTGGTGAGCTGAGACGTCTTTCAAAAACATTTAAAACTCTTACCAATCCCAAACTTTTGAGTAGTAGTGTACTATACTATACTTTTGATTCTAAACCTGGGGTTTTATTCTTTAGTTTGGTTCAAGTAGACATATATGATCATGACAATAACAAATCTGCCTCAAAACAATCAAACATGAGCTGTTTACATTGTTTATGCTTTGATCTGAATGTAAACGATGTGATGTGATGCGATGTGGTGCTCTCCAAAATGGCGTGATAGTGTGACGCAGAGGACATGAATTGTTGAATCAAGTCATCATTTTAGTTTTCTTTGCACACAAAAATTATTCTTGTAGCTTGTAAACGGTTGTACGGTTGAACCACTGATGTCACACGGATTATTTTAATGATCTTCTTGCTATGTTTCCGAGCCTTGATAGTGTTAGGATCCTAGCTGTCTATGGGAGGGTCAGAGAGCTCTCGGAATGCATCAAAAATATCTTAATTTGTGTTCTGAAGATGAGTGTTTTATGGGTTTGGAACGACATGAGGGTGAATAATTAATTACAGAATTTTCATTTTTTGGGTGAACCATCCTTTTCAAAATAGTTAAGTCCATTTTGCAATATGGCCTAAGGTAATTGAACCATCTTGCATCTCTTGCAATGTATTAATGGTGAACAAACATCCTGTTTTCGGAAGGAAGTTTTTGTGGTAAACGTCAATTATTAGTTCAAGAACTCACACATAACTATAAAAATGCAATCACAAACTATACGTCTGTACGGTAGAGCATAAAGTTCTCTTGATCACTTTTGTTGTAATATCATTTATTAGTTCAAAGCCATTTCTGAACTGACAATCAAAGTAGTTTTGAAGTCTACTTGAGCTGAGGCCTTCTTTGGTCTGTCTGTCTCTCTCTCTCCCACATTTCTACAGCAGATGCTGTCAGTCTGGGCTGTTGTCCAGGTCTGTGCCACTCTGATATTGCATTCAGACTCTTTCTCCCCCACCCTTCTCTCTCTCTCACACACACAAACACACACACACACAAACACACAGTCGTATATTGCTGTACCCATGCCAAAGCTCTCAAAGTGCCAGCATGTGTTTCACGTCCTCTGATGCTCTTCGTGTCACCACAGCCTGTCTGAACGCTTCGTAATATCAATAATTGATGCTCTTGAGGAGCAGTAATTAAATTAGTTAATTATGCCGGTAAAATTACATGTAATTATGAGACTGGAGGGTGTGTTTAGTAAATTAGTCCCGTCCATGCTCGCTGCTAAAGAATGCTGCCAAAATTGGTTCCTTGATGATTAGGTAAATATGATAGTTTGTTCTCATTCCTTTTCTCTGGAATCAAATGTGTATGAGAGGAAATGTAATGATCTGTCTTATTTCTCTCCAGGCCATATATATATATATATATATATATATATATATATATATATATATATATATATATATATGCTGGTAGATTTTGATTTTGAAAGGACAAAAAGGATGGGATTTTTAATGGATGAAGAATTATTATGGATTATGGACTCATATTTGGCTTCTTACAAAGATGCAGCTTTTCACTTCACGATACATCAAGTGGATTACTTGTAAATTATAGTGATGTTATTTATCAGTTGTTTGAACTTTCAGTCTGACGGCACCCATTCACTGCATAAAACCATTGGTGAGCAAGAAATGTAATGTCACATTTCTCCAAACCTGCTTTGATAAAGAAACACTCATTTACATGAAGGTGAACTTACATATTGGCCTGAAGGTGAATACATTTTCAGCAAGTATTCAGCTTTGGGTGAGTTATTCTTTTAATGTATCATAATGCATACAAAATGCTTTTTAAGATACTGTACTGATTTTTAATATGAAAATATAATATGTACAATAAATTATTATGGGAACTACAATTTATTACTATTTAAGTGAATATATCATGCGTTTTGAATCATATACATTTAAAATTGAACCACGACCTCAAAAAAATTAATTATAATGTATATACATAATGTATATAACTTACGATTATTCATGAGTCGATACAACATATTATAAGGTTTTTCATGCATTTTAAAATGCATTATAAATAAAGGCTTCATGGTGAGTGTTACCAAAAAGTTGCATAGCCACACTTTGACAGTTAACCAGATTCCAAAATAAATAAATAAATCAAGACAAGCCTGAAGTCTTTTTATATGCTTTTGTCATCTTTATGTAAGGAACAACAAACTGAAATTCAGGCATATTAGTTACATAAGCTTTGCTAAACTATTTGGAGTGGATCTGACTCTCTGCCCTTTGCTGTAATATTGTGAACATTAGAGGTTGTAATTTAGAGATGCATTAGAGATGCAAATCTCTAACCAATTTATATGAGATTTCTCATCCACACTTCAGATTCTTAAGATATCTCATGTCTCCCTGGTTTAATGTGATTAAACAAGTTGTCACATCATCCTTCACTTCTACAGCTCTGATTACTTTAGAAATTCAATTGTGATTGCTTCTAGATCATACTCCAACACCTTCCACTACACAGGCTGTGAGTCTCTTCTGAGTAGTGCCAACAAAAAAGAACCTGATTTCACATATGAGATCTTATTTATCAACAGACCTACTTTAGTTGCATTAGTGGGCTCCAAAAATCTGATGTCACTATAGTGAAATTGCTTCCATATTGCATATGCAGAAGTTAAAATGACAAATTATACTATCAGCAAAACAGTTTGAAAGAAAAGTTCAACTGAAAGTGTTGCATTTTATAATTTCTTAGTATCTATGTGCTACTTGGCATTAATGACAACAGCACTGAAGTTGCATAAACTCTATAATGAACCAAAAGTGCAGAATCCTTCTTTTTCATTTTAGCTCATAACATTTCTTTCTTTTTAAGGCTTTCAAAATACTAAAATCTTTTTTATTTTAAGATTAAAATTAGATTTTGAATACCAGATTTTCAATGTGGACTTTTGGACCCCGCGATATTTGCCATATGTAATTACTTTCCAAAATATTTTGGATGCAGATTTCAGCACCTTAACTGTATCTCAAGATGCTTGAAGCAAATGTTCACGTCAGTCTCCTCCATCTGTCGTCGCTCTATTAAAGCTATGGAAAAATGGCAGGGTGACAAAATATATTGCTTGCATGTTTTGATCAAATACATTTGACATAATAAATCTTTCAAAAAAAAATTCCAAACTCCCTTTTTCAGAGTTGACTAGCAATCATCAGACTAAAGAAATATCTAAAGTTGCATGTTCTAATGTATCTTAAGTGTACAGTATAGCTCATTGTTAACATTGTGTCCAATGTTTTCTGAAGTGTTTGAAATAGTTTCACGGGTTTAGTGGGGTTGTGTACCTTTGACTCCTAATTATGAGCTACAAGCAGCTCTGTTGGGTTTGACTGACAGCTTGTTGACTGAGTATAATGGGGAAATGGGATGTGCTTGTGACAGCTTCAGTCCTTCAGCCTTCTCTCTCTCTCTCTCGCTCTGCTCAAAGACATTTATAAAGAGCATCCCGTCTCTCTCTCGCTTCCCCCTTTGTCTCCTGAGATGCCATACTGAGTTAATTGCATTATTCCACACATTCCCAGATCCGTTTGCTCTTTCTCCCCCATTTTTGCTCTCTTTTTCACATACAAACACTCGCACGTATCAAAATCACACGCTATACCTCAAGGACGTGGCAGAGTTTTTGATTTATTTAGAGAGAAGGCTCATCTTAAAGACGGAGAGGAGAAGTTTACACTGTCCTCTGTACGGGGGAGGAAAATTCGATTTGACTGCGGGGTTGTCACAGAGACGCACATGCGTTTTGACAGCGGGGGTAACTGGCTGATTGAACAATATAAAAACAAGCTCGACAGAAAGCAAGACTTCACTCCCCTGATGCTCATTTCAGAGTACATGGTCGAGACCGCTTTTATTCACTAAAATGGGGCCTGGAAGGAAGCAAAGGATAATAGAAAGAGATTTTCAGTATATTTGAGTTTTTTTTTTATGCAAACTACACTTTTTTTTATTTATTTATTTTTTTATCTTATATAAATAGAAGTTAACCTAGAAGAATTCATGTAAAGTACAGTTGTGCATTTTAACTGAATTAACCGTATTGTAAAATGTTACTGTAGTGGTTCACAAATGAATATTTTTTCTAATCATTTACTCACACTTGTGTTATTTTATTAAACCCATATCATTTTCTTCCTTTTACATATACATATATATTGAAAAGTAAATTATATAAAGTCACTTTTTTCAATACAATAAAAATTAATGAATCTTAAAAAGGCGCAACATTACATTAAAAAAAAGCATCATAAAATTATCATAGAAGTGCTTCATACTGTATGACTTCATTACTGTATGTTCCAAGTCTTCTGAAGCCATATTATAAGAGGAGCGAACTGAAACCAAATTTGTTATTCATCGCGAATCATTGCATTTGGCCGGATTTTACTTGTCAAGTTCATGGAAGCAGAGGTGTCTGATGAATCAGTGATGAATCTCTTCAATGAATCACTTGATCCAGTTTATAAATTGGTCTGATTCACTTTTCAAGTTCAGATCACTGAATGATGCAGCTGCAACAGTTTGCTCACTGGTTTCAGAGATTTTAGACACATGACGTTTAAAATTTTTGTATGACTTGTCAAGTCAAGTCACCTTTATTTATATAGCGCTTTAAACAAAATACATTGCGTCAAAGCAACTGAACAACAGTCATTAGGAGAACAGTATGTAAATAATGCAAATTGACAGTTAAAGGCAGTTTATCATTGAATTCAGTGATGTCATCTCTGTTCAGTTAAATAGTGTCTGTGCATTTATTTGCAATCAAGTCAAATAATCGCTGTAGATGAAGTGACCCCAACTAAGCAAGCCAGAGGCGACAGCGGCAAGGAACCGAAACTCCATCGGTGACAGAATGGAGAAAAAAACCTTGGGAGAAACCAGGCTCAGTTGGGGGGCCAGTTCTCCTCTGACCAGACAAAACCAGTAGTTCAATTACAGGCTGCAGCAAAGTCAGATTGTGCAGAAGAATCATCTGTTTCCTGTGGTCTTGTCCTGGTGGTCGTCTGAGACAAGGTCTTTACAGGGGATCTGTATCTGGGGCTCTAGTTGTCCTGGTCTCCGCTGTCTTTCAGGGCTGTAGAGGTCCATTCTAGGTGCTGATCCAGTGTCTGGATACGTACTGGATCCGGGCGACTGCAGTGACCCTCTGATCTGGATACAGACTGGATCTGGTGGCTACGGTGACCTCGGAATAAGACAGAAACAGACAAATATTAACGTAGATGCCATTCTTCTAATGATGTAGGAAGTACACCGGGTGTTATGGGAAGTGTTTCCGGTTTACCTAATTAATGCAGCCTAAAAATCCTTTAACGGATTTGGATATTAAAAGCATATTAGTATGTTCTGTGTATGCCAGGTTAAAGAGATGGGTCTTTAATCTAGATTTAAACTGCAAGAGTGTGTCTGCCTCCTGAACAATGTTAGGTAGGTTATTCCAGAGTTTAGGCGCCAAATAGGAAAAGGATCTGCCGCCCGCAGTTGATTTTGATATTCTAGGTATTATCAAATTACTGAGGTGCTAAACCATTCAGTGCTTTATAAGTATTAAGCAATATTTTAAAATCTATATGATGTTTGATAGGTAGCCTGTGGACAGAACTGGGCTAATATGGTCATATTTCCTGGTTCTAGTAAGAACTCTTGCTGCTGCATTTTGGACTAGCTGTAGTTTGTTTACCAAGCGTGCAGAACAAGCACCCAATAAAGCATTACAATAGTCTAACCTTGAGGTCATAAATGCATGGATTAACATTTCTGCATTTGACATTGAGAGCATAGGCCGTAATTTAGATATATTTTAAGAGATGGAAAAATGCTCAGTTTTACAAATGCTAGAAACGTGGCTTTTTAAGGAAAGATTGAGATCAAATAGCACACCTAGGTTCCTAACTGATGACGAAGAATTGACAGAGCAGCCATCAAGTCTTAGACAGTGTGACTTCATAAGTCTTCTGGATCACTTCCATGGTACTTTAAAGTTGCTTTTATTAACTTTTTCAAGCTTGAATGCTCCAACCCACATTCATTGTTGTAATTGCAAGGGAAAGATTTTATTTTGTGTTCCACAGCAGAAACAAATCCGTATGGGTTTGAAGCGACATGACGGTGAGTAAGTGATGACAGAATATTCATTTTGGGATGAAATATTCCTTTAATGATGAAGCACTGTTTAGTCTGGGGGAGGGGGTGTAGCCATCCAAAAATACATGCTTCTTACAAAATTAATATTGAAAGAAATATGTATATTTCATTTTGATTGATAGTCAAAAACAAAAGCCTTAATGCTTTTACAGCGGATCATTCCCTCATTGGCACGACTGTACCAAAACATGGTTGTCTAATGTCTATTTAAATACATATTATGCAGAGGTGATTATCGTTTCTTTCATAAAGATGTCATTTGAAGGGATTATTGCCCTAACAGAGATAAATAAAGACAGCTCAGGGAAGAATATAGAGGGGCAGAGCTCAGGCTGAGAGCTTTTCACTCCACATAATCTCACACATTTAAAAAAGGTTATTGTGTTGTTTACGAGCATGCAGATTTTATTCATTACATTTAATTACGCCCATTACACCACAATACTGGGTGTGTCTGCATGGCTCTCTCTTTCTGTCTGAGCACCGTTGATGGGTTTCTCTTAGTTACCATAATATCCTGCCTACATAAGAGCACTTGACACACTATTACACGACTCAACACACTAACAGAACTACAGCTCACACATATTACTAGTGAGCTTTGGATCTCTGTTAGGTCTGTAAAAACAACTTAAAATGTAATTATAATATAAAATGTTACCAAAATAACCCCAAATAAAAACATCACCCAAAAATAAAAACAAAAGTGGTATTCTGAAATATATGCCATTTTTGAGCATAAAATGAAGGCAATGGCTTCCAGTGTTGATTTTGGACAACATTGATTTTCATTATTTAGGTAAAACATTGAAACATTAAAACATTTGGTAAAACATTTAAACATTAAAACTTTCATTAAAATATCTTCTTTTGTGTTCTGCAGAAGAAAGAAAGTCGTATAATGAAAGAAAGTGGTTTAGAACAGCATAAGGGTTAAGTAAATGGCAGGGAAACTGTTCCCTGTAAGGCCACATTTATACTGCAGGTCTTGATGCCCAGTTCTGATTTGTTGCCTATATCAATTTTTTTGCTACACCCCATGACGTTTTGCACAAATTATGGGCGTAACTTCTGTTTACACTAGAAGCAATCAGCAAAAGGTTTACTCTATGAACACAATAATAATATTTTCAAAAACTGAGTACAATGAGGTGACATTGCTTTACTCACCCTTCGACCATTGATTATTAAAAAAAAAAACATTAAAGTGCAAAAGCATTAACAAATTACTTTCAACAATCCATGAATGGCTCCTAAAAATCCTTCTTCTGTCCGTAGCAATATTAACACACCTATAATTATGAATTGCAGGTTGAAATGAAAACTATGGGACAGTAAAACTTTTCATTCAAGTATGATACAGGGCCAGAGTTTCCATTAAGAAAGTATAATTTTTGCTAAATTCCTTGCACAATATTATGTTATGAGTTAAATAATTTTTTACAACATGCTGCGAGATCTGAAAACTGATACTTTTATTGTTAGCACCATATATAAAGCTTCATATATATGGATTTTCTTATGTGGTAGGTTTGCTCAGTTGCTCATCCGGTACAATGTTACACTTGTGAGGTGAAGCGCTCTCCAGTGAAACTGGTTTGACAAAACCACTCAAATCCACGTCTAAAGAAGTTAAAATAGTGCGATTGCATCAGCTAATGCACTTTTAATCTAAACACATGGTGTAAAGCGCATGGCACAGGTGCACTTAGGGCATGTGCAAATCCACTTTTGCTAGTTTAATGTTAGGTAAAACGGTTGGTGCACCCGATGCATGGTCTAACAGGGTTGTCTCTATTCTCTTAATGAGTAATGGGTGTGCTTTGGGCATAATGTGCAATAAACCAATCAGTCTCATCTCCCATTCCCTGTAAGAGCCAGTTGCGCTGGTGCCATGGCGGATTCACTATTAACATGGCAGAATTTGCAGGCTAAAAGACTGAATGAGTCTCCAGAGAGGAAACGGAGCTGCTCATGCACGAGCAAATAGATAGTCTAAATCTGATACATCCAATGACTATCCATTAAGACATACAGGCATTTGTATATTTATGTAACCTTCACAATAATAATCTTTTACATTTTAATCCTTTAATTTTTAGTATTTGGCATGTTTGTGTGCTGCTGCTGTGGACTCGCCTATAGGCACTTATTACAAAAAATCTCTTTAAATATCAAAGAAAAATACTGCGCCATTGACTTTAGACAGGTTTTAGTTGGTCAATGGTGCAGACTATTTCAGTAGCCTTGTTTTCAGGCCAGCATGCCCATTAGCACATAAATGCATTTGCTATTTAAACAACATGGTGCAGGACGTGAAAATGATAACTGCGTCGGGCTGAACGCAGCAAAAACTACTTGCATCGCGCCTGGTGCCACATTACGCTAGGTGTATGATAGAGCCCTTTGGGTTGGGTTTGATGGATTATTAATGGATTATTAATTACCAGTTATAGTACCAGTTAAGTAACTATGGTCACAAGTTCCATCATTACCAATGTAGTTCAATGGAACTTAAATGTCGATAGTTAGCTAATAAAGCTTTCTTTTCTTTCATGCTTACTTTTTTATATGTGCAATTTATATGTTACCAATTCATTTGAAATCGCCACCTTGAAAATTGTTTACATTTTCCCTTGAGATTGGGTTGGCAAGACTAAGATGCAGTTCAGTGCTTGTGAACTACCCACCCACCCACACACACACACACATCACCAGTTTTCAGTTTACCAGTTAAATGGGCAGCTTTAGTAAGGGCCTGACTGCTGTTTTGGGCAGAGTAATCTCTCCACATCTACATCTGTGGTGGAGCAGAGCCCAGGGAGATTTATGGCTGAGGAGAAGCTGAACACAGAAACACCTGGCGCTGTGGTTCAGGCTCCCTGCCGTGCCTGTTTAGAGAGAATAAAACCCATCAGCACCTTCAGTATGACTCAGCACTTAAAGATGAGCAAAGTGAAGATGTTGTTGATACAAGTGGGTCCAAAGAGCATTGCTTACATTCAGCATCATCCTTGTGCTGGAACACTTTTGTCAGAGAAGAAGCGTGTTTTTAATGTTGTCAGTCAGTTAATCTGCACTAACAGTACGTACACGAACCACTTGAACCACTCACAGTCATTTCACTATCTCTATACATATATTACACAAATTACTTTTGTGTTATATATATATACTTACTATATATATATATATATATATTAATATTTATTTTTACCATTTTGAATATGCCCTTAATGAACAGATGCTGTTTTACCTTTCTTCCAGACTTTATATATACAAATATCTAAATCTAAAATGACTTAACATATGACAATACATAATAAAAATGTATGATAATCTAAACAAAGAGTTAAACAACCATGCATTTCAGTATGGTTTATGATTATTTTACTCTTTTGTTTAGTTAAAAAAAATCAGTTCAAGAGAGCCATTCCTAAAATAAAGAAAGGATACTTCAACTGTTGTACAGCGAAGAGATTTGAATTTACTGAAAGTGAACCAGACAGTTTTGCTTGAAGTTGCTTATTATTAGCAGGCATATTATTAACATATATACTACTTATAAAGCACATATTAATGCCTTATTCTGCATGACCATATTTTTAGATCTCTTAATTGTACCTCTTACCAAATCTTAACAATTATCTTAACATTAATAAATAGCAAATTAGGAGTTTGAGGCAAACGTCATAGTAAATACTGATCCCCAAACTAAAGTGTGAAATTAGTTCTTTCAATTATTTGTGTCACAGCAGTGTGACTTTTATACTTTAGTGTTTTAAACAATATAGATACAGCACGATGAATGTCCTTCTTGATAAAACTATGCAGAAGTCCCAGCTGGTCCTGGCATGAAGCGCTCATAGTTGAGCATGAACAGCATGCTTATGAAGAAATATGACACATGAGAGGGGGAGAGGTGGGGATCAAGTGGGGATCAATATATATTAATGAATTCAGAATTAAAAGTCATATACATAAATGACAGAACTTTAAAATCTAGAGCCACAGGAACTATTTAATCAATATAAAATTTTGCTTATAAAAGAGTATAACACCCAGGCCCAAAGTCACACTTTAGGTTGCCCGCATATGAGCCATTGCACAATGTGTATTACATGTTTTCAGTTTGTTTGGACTTTTTAGTTTTAGTTTTTCACCTTGATTTGCTCCTTGATTGCTTTCACAGGTGTTTTGCATTCCCTGTGTTACCTTGATACCCTCATGAGTATTTAACCCTTGTGTTTCTCTGGTTCTTTGTTGTTGTTTCTGGATGGTTTGGATCTCTCTTGTGGTTCTTAGTTCTCTGGTTTCTTAGTGTTCTGTGTTTCTTGTCCTTTGTTTTTATTTTGTTTGTTCATTTAACGGATTTGCATTCGGATCCTCGCCTCTCCTGTCGTCTTTATCCACCCACTATAACACTGGGCCGCATCTCATGTAGAAACTCATGTTTTTAATGAGGAAAACAGCCTTTGTCATGGCTCAAGATTAGGCATATTGCGTTTCCCAATTGCGTTGCTGTAACCTGCGGGGTGTTTGATTTTCTGAAACACTCACATGACCACTGTAACAGCAGTAAATCAAAGAGCCGTTCATAATGAAGATGTGTTAAACAGTGCAGGATTAACGGCAGCATTTACCAACCTAATACTGGGATTAGAGAGCTTAGACAAGCAACACACCCAAGGGTGTCCTGATCCTGGACTCTTTCAGATGGTTTTGTTTTGTGTTCTCTGAGTCATATTTGCAGGCACACGCACACACACACACACAAACACTCAACTGAAACTGTAACTGTGTGTGTGCATGTTGCTCTGACCATGTCTGGAGTGTGATTGATGTTTGTACCCTTTAACCAGCGTGCATGGTGTGCAACTTTGAGGTCAAAGTCATTCTCTCCAAGACACACACACATGCACACATCCACATGCCATTAGAGGTGACAGACAGTTGGCCTATCAGGAATCAAAAGCCACTAAAGCTCGCTTAATCCGAGTGCTGTGAGTTGGCGTAGTCCTCACATTTGAAACTGAGGAGGAGGCTGTCAATCAAACGCGCAGGTGTGTGTTTGTGTGTGTGTATTCAGAGGCTGGGTACACAAAATCAACACGGATGTAAATTAAAAGCCATTCTTATTGTCGGAAAAAGAGGAAACGTTCAAACAGTTTGATGGTGTTATATAAATAGTCTTTAATAAAGTTCACAGGCATCGTTTGTGCAGCTGCTGTAGCTTATGAGAGGCGAACAGGTTTTGCTCCTGTAATGCAACTGCACTGTGCTTGTGTCCTTGTGAAATATTTGACACTTTGCTTTTCAGCATGATGAGAACGATGACTGTTGATATTGCGATTGTGGTGGATAATGATTATCTCTGTGACACAGAAAGAACTTACAACACTGTCTTGTTAAGTATGTTAAGTATACTACAAATACATTTACATACTTAATAATCATTTTATGCTTAATATTATGAAATGTAGTACTCCAAATAAAGGTTAATTAGAATTTTATATCAGTATATCCCGAGTGATATGTTAATTTGTTAACACTGTAAAAATAAAAAAGAGGTGAAATCGAGGTGTGTTCAGGCACATTGTTGGTGCAAAATTATTTTTTTCCTCTGTACATTGAAAGTCAATGGGGTCCAAAAATGTCCAACTCCAAAAAAAGAAATAAAGCCTGCATTAAAGTGATCCATTAACTCTTGAATCAAATCAAATGACTGATCAGTTTATACAAACAAAACACAAATCAACATGGCAACAATTCAATAACATCAAACCTCATTAGTGATTACTTAGTGCTTACACAAACAAAAACCAATAAGGATTGATGTTACTGACATTTTGCTTTATATACATAAGTGAAAAAAGCAGCAGAAACATTCATATATTATTTTTTTTTATGTGTGTTCAACAGAAAACAAACAATTGAGTATTTATTTTTGAGTGAAATATCTTTTGTTAATTTCTGCAGCATTGTGTTCTACATTGCAGTGTGTGTGTTTGTGTATGTGTGTGTTACTTAATAACCATTGAAACATGCTTAATTTTTTCTAAGAGATCATAGACACTTGGAATATTACTTTAATGATTTAATTTTCTTAATAAAACTAAAGAGGAATATATTTTCCATAATTATTTTAGATCTCTTCATACCATGACTATATATATGTGTGTGTGTGTGTGTGTGTGTGTGTGTGTGTGTGTGTGTGTGTGTGTGTGTGTGTGTGTGTGTGTCGTCCACAAAGTAATTTCCTGATGTTTCCCAAACTCTGCCATAAAGCTGCCTCTTTTCTTTTTAATTACAGATCATCGTCAACACCCAAATCTGGTGGCAGATATTAACGAGCGAGCGAGGGAAGAGTAATAGGCAGTTTTTCTTTTAATTAAAAGAGCGGCGTAAATAATCGGCTCATAATCCACCTGTCAGAGCACATCCACAGTCCTGTTTAATAACAGCAACCTGCAAAGAGTCAACAACCACATATACACATATACACTAACACTCCAATAGATTCCTATACACATCCATGAATACATTTCAGAAACAGAAACACATAAATGCATGCGGACACATATTCACAGATTTATATCCTACACATCCACTAATATCATGCACGCACATGCAAATATATCTTACCCTACTAACCTAGTTGGATATTCACATATGCTAATATGGTTATAGTGCATTAATAATTGATGGTCATATAAAATGCACTTCGGCGTGCTGAATCAGCTGAAACAGAAAAGCTGCAGGAAATGATTTATCTCAGCCATCTCTGCTACGGCTTCAAAATACATACACACAACTCTTTTTTTTTCTGAGAATAGACAGCTGCTGGATCTAGAAGGCTGATAACATGACAGGCCATGGTAGGCGCTCTACAGAGAAACACAATACAGCAAAACCTACATGCAGATCTTCTATGCATGGGCTTTTAGATATAATCAGGACAAACCTCTAGCACAGGAAACACTCACAGGACCATTTTTATTTATATAAGATTCGTATCCTGTTGGGAAACAAAATGCAAATGAGTATTAACATTTATTTTATACCCAAGTTGGTTTTTTATAGACCAGTGATTTCCAACCAGCTTTTATAGGGGTACATGCAAAGAGTTGTAATTATGATAAATCTCACCACTATTTTTAGTTAAGACATGAAAACATAATAAGTGTACCTTAGTAAAAAAAAGTTATATATTTAAAATACATTTATTTCATAATTAGTATAGTTAAATCTGTTAACATATGGACATATTCACTAACACTTTTTTACTTGAGACTTATTTAAAATGCATATATTATATAAAAATCATAATTAAACTTTATTTGGAGTACTACTTGTGTACAATGCAAAAATGCCTAAATGTGTTTTAATATCACTATTTTAGTATACTAAAAGTACAACTGCAGGGTATTTTTATTAAGTACAAAAATATGTAAATGTATTTGTAGTATAAATAGCATGATAAATAAATGTATTTAAAATATATTTTAGCATATTTACTTTTAACTAGGGTAATCTGTGCAAGTTTTTGACATTTTATAATAGATGCCACTCATAGCCAATTTGTCACATGTTAGAATATACTTATATAAATTATACTTGGTGAGTTAGATTTCCACAATTTTTTTTTTTTTTCAAATGATATTAATAATATTTAAAGCTGTCCTTTTTCTTTATTTTTTTAAGTAACTTTATTCACATTCATTGTATAACTCTGTACGTGATGTGTCTTTTAATTTGTGAGAACTGTTAGAAGAAAGATCTTAGACAAAGTCGACCTTAACTCAGAACTGTTTTTAAAGTAACTGTCTCTCAAATTCTGTCATCATTTACACACCTGTCAGCATTGACTCATGTTGTACCAAACAAGTATGGCTCACTTTCTTCCGTAGAACTTAAAAGATGTTTTGAACTGTATGTTCTATTTTGTTTTTCGGAAGAAGTTTTTTTTTTATTTTTTATAGTCTTTCTTTCCTATATAAAAGTGTTAGAAACTCTAACAAATCAAGTGATACACCTAATGCACATTTAGAGGCTTGTATCACAAATAGCAAATGATGAATAAATAGACTTTCATTAGATCATTATGGCCATGTCTGACTCTCCGATTTGCACCTGAGACATTTGTTTGCTTTATCTTCCTAATTTGCAATGCAGAAAATGCTGAATCCACGCCCAAAGGATTTTTATACTGGAAAGTTCCAGGCCACCAACTTTTATTAATTGTGAGTGTTGTGAGTCTGTTTATTCTGTTCTTAAAGGAGAACGGCTAATTGGAACACCTGCTCTGTTTCCTGCTGAAGAAGCTCGCTCCACCTCATTTTACCTGTCTCCCATGACCACAGAAGCTGTCTAGAGGTGAGCCTGCAGTTACAGGTACAGTTTCAAGTGTTTCAGACCACACACACATAGACACTAGCACCTGCAAACACCTACACATTAGGTGCAAAACGAATGACCATTTGTCTTTGTTATGCATAATAACGTCAGGGTTTGTTTTTGCTGGTGAAGCGGTTGTAACGTTCACGGCTATTCTATCTTTTTATTTGCATCTTTAAATTATGTTTCACACCTAAGCAATGCTGTAAGTTCAGCCCAGAGTGAGAAAAAAACCTGTTCTTCAGCTCAGATGATGAAACTAATCTGTCAGCGCTTTGGTGTACTTCACAAACACAGCTGTGTTACAACTGGAAACTTCCAGTGCTAATAAACTTTCATTTTCAGGTCACTGGTATGATGCTATTTTGTTTGTCTGCATCTTATAATTTATTTTAAATTAATTTAATTAATTTGGGATTCAAATATTATTGTAACAAATTAATGTGTTTCACTGTTTATTAACATTTGATTAGATTGAATAATAGAATAGTCAATAAACAAACCCAAAATACCTTAAAAAAAAGCCTCTTTACAAATTATATACAAACGTAATGGATTAAAGACAGTAAAAAAGTGAGGGACAAGAGCGGTGTTAAAGAAAATAAAAGAATAAAACAAACACTCTTACTAGCACTAATCAAAACTAAGCTAAACAAAGGATGTTCAAGAAAATAACTTCTTCAGCGTAGAAAGCCACTAACTACAAAAATAAATATAGAAGTTGGCATCCACTCATAAACTAGTGTGTTTAGAGAACTTTAGAGAACTACCCTGCATGTAGTAAGATGTAAGTCACATGACATGCTGCACTGGTCCCATCACTATGTGTCGAAAAAGGACTTAAACTTGGGAGTGATTGGTGATAAACTGATTGGTCCTCAAAGTTTCACGTACACTGAACAAAATTATAAGTGTAACACTTTTGTTTTTTGCCCCCATTTTTCATGAGCTGAACTCAAAGATCTAAGACTTTTTCTGTGTACACAAAAAGGCCTATTTCTCGCAAATATTGTTCACAAATCTGTCTAAATCTGTGTTAGTGAGCACTTCTCCTTTGCCGAGATAATCCATCCACCTCACAGGTGTGGCATATCAAGATACTGATTAGACAGCATGATTATTGCACTGGTGTCCTTTAGGCTGGCCACAATGAAAGGCCAGTTTTATCACAAAGCACAATGCCACAGATGTCGCAAGTTTTGAGGGAGCGTGCAATTGGCAAGCTGACTGCAGGAATGTCCACCGAATCCTGGTTTTCACTGTACAAGGCAGATGGCAGACAGCGTGTATGGCCTCATGTGGGTGAGCAGTTTGCTAATGTTGGTGTTGTTGAACGAGTGGCCCATGATGCAAGAGCAAGTGAAAAAGGAGAAAATGGTGGTCCAATCACAGGTTCTGTGAGGTGAGAGTGAGGCAAGACTTCAGCCATCTGGGGCTTTGGGTCAACTGAAAGAAGAGCAAGTTCTCCCATTTCCATCGCTTTTCTCGGAAATGGGAGAGCTTGATCTTTTTTTGTCTGCTTTGGGGGATAGCAGAAAGGGAAATCTGTCTCCAAGCAGAGGTTGGCTCATTGGTTGGTGGATGCCATCACAATGGTGTGTCAATCCTAAGGTGAGCCATACCCCCTGGGAGTAAGGGCTCATTCCACTTGGAGTGTAGCCAGCTCTTGGGTATTGGCACACGGTGCCTCTTTTGCAGACATTAACAGAGCTGTGGGCTGGGTGACACCTAACACCATTGCAAGATTTTATAATCTACGAGTGGAGCCCGTGTCCTCCCGTGTGTTGGGTAGTAACAGGTAAATTGCGGGAGTCAGGCTCGGTGTTCGGCTTGCAGTGCCATTCCTTAGTTGGATACGTATGCCTTATTTCCAGTTATTCCCTGTTGGTGAACTCTGGTCCTCCGTTGCCCTGCAGCTGCAGACTTGGCGGAGAAGTCTGTTACTGTTTCCTGTAGAGAGTATGCCATCTTTTGTCTCCAAACCTGGCATTGATGTCTCAGATTATACCACGGTCCTTCTTCTACCGTGTTCCCCTTGATTTTCCTTCATTTTTCATGTGACATGACATCTGTTATTGTGCCTCCACCCACCAAAAGTTGCTGATGCTTTTCTAAAAAACGAACCCCTGGTACCCACACTTATCTGGCTTACAAGGCGTAGGGAAGGTTGCAAATTGAGATACATTTGTTCTGACACGCTTTCCTGTAAGCATTTCTATTATCAATTTATGTAATACAGCTCGGGTTGTGGTGTTTTCCATAGGGACCCAAACATCATTTGACGTAATGTCAAATGTGACTGACTGCAAGGGAACATCTCGGTTACAATATACCCGTATGTATGGGGAGTGGCTTGGCATGGAAATCCCACTTGCCAGTCCTCATTTTTTCTAAAGCTAAGAAAACTCACTCCCGAGTCATTCGACATTACATCTCCTTTCCCTCCACAGAACGTGGGTTACAGGGCCGGCGCTCCGCACACGCACATCACGCACTGTGCGTAGGGCACCAAGTGCTTGGGGGGGAACCAAAAAATCTGGGTCATGAAAAAATCATCACAATAGGCTACTAGTATAAATAACAAATAAAATATTTCTAAAAGCATGTTAATATACAAAAGCAATACAAAATTAATATAGGCCTAGACCAAATTGGTCGAGAAAAAGAATCTCTGTGCCAATCTCCCTATGGTGCCCCCCCCCCCCCTTCCCCACCTCCCAGTGGTCTGTTCGATTATGCCTCAATCAATGTCAAATTTGGCAGACACCGATCTCAGACATGGCCTCGAAAAGGCACCAAGAGTCGGGGGCAGAAAAAAGAAAAAAGAAAAAAGAAGAGACAGCGGGATGATGCTCGCGCGTCGCTTGCAGGTAAGATAATGTTTTAAATAAAAATGTTAGTTTTAAAAGAACGGAGTTTGGTAATGACGTTATTTTTTCAGTAACCCGGTAATCTAACTAATTACTTTTCCCGTCGTTACAACGCCGTTAACGTTACTGAACGTTAAATGCGGTGCGTTACTATGCAATCCAAACACACCCCTGGCTCACACAGCGAGTGAGCAGGTGGGTTAATGACGAGATAAGCGGTTGTGATTGGCTAAAGCAGATTCATGTGTTTCATGGTAGCCAATCAGAGCCAGTGTTTTTACACACATGCCGGCACACGCGACTGCTCCAGTGGCGCCAAACACACACACACACACTGACACACACACGCAACAGCTACACAGAAATTCGCAGGAGATGGCGAGATGGCGAGTCAGGAGCAATCCGATGAAAAGCTGGCATTTTCAAGGTGAAGATATGAGCACTACTTAAAATTCATTGTGGTCAAAGGTAAGAACGTGCATGTAATGTGTACATGTAATGTGTGACACGCATCTTCAAAGCTAGTGGCCAAAAACACCCTTTCTTACAAACCGCCAAGCATTTGTGCTTAGGGCACCCAAATGGCTAGCGCCGGCCCTGGTGGGTTACATACATAAACGAGACGTTCTAAAGTTATAGTTCATCTAAAGTGAAAATTCTGTCATTATTTACTCAATCCGCATAACTTTAAACTCATATTACTTTCTCTCTTTTTTTTCCATGGAACAAAGCATCAAATATTTTCCAGAATATTTTTCATACATTGACAGTTCAAAGGGGCCATGACTAATAAGCTCCAAACATGTGAAAATTCTTCTGAAATGTTCCTGTTATGTTCTATGGAAATAATAACACCACACGGGTTTGAAATTACATGAGGATGAGTAAATGATAACAGAATTTTAATAAATAAATGTCACTTGCCTTGATATTTTTTCATTTAATCCAATGTCATTCATATTTTTTATTTTAAAAGCTAAACTTTCACTGAAAATAAGCCAAAGACAGACAAATGCATTCCCAATTACCTGCTAATACCATCACAAATGTCCAATAGCATAATGTGTCAGCAAGAGGCAGTGAAAGTGATATAAACTTACATTATACATACTAGATTGGAAAGTGGGAGACTAAATCTGTACACTGAGAAAAGATGAGGAAAGGCCCTTTCATGTCATAAGTTACTTTAAAGCAAAAACCCTGTTGCAAAGTTATTGCATCATTCATCACATGGAAATATGCAATACTCAAAGTCAAAAATGGAAGAAAATCAGCGACTCACTAGGTTTGATCACAAGGGAATGTGAAATGTACCACGGTTTTGTTGTTCCAGGCTGTGCATTTATTCTCAGGGCCTCTCTCTGTCTCTCTCACACATAGAGAAGCATGTGACTAATAGAGACATCCATACCTGACTGGGAGCTGGCAAGGTGCATGTCTAGGCGGCACTGGGAGCGGACTCATGCCTGGCATCATTAGGAGCTGTGCCAAGCCTCTTTGCTGGCAGCCCCAATCTGCTTCACAGCCTGTTTTCTCATTCTCTCTCACCTTCTCCGTCAGTATGAATGTGTGAAAAAGGGCTCAATTCATGTTTTTACAGATGAAAACACTTATGCGATTCCCAGCATAGTTCATACAGTCCTAGCCTGTAGGCAATGAGCTCTTGGCATGGTTCAGTTCAAAGTTATAATTGTACCTGCAAGCACACCTGTTATATTAACAATGTTTTACATATTGAGTCATATTAAATATAATTCATGAGATGCTTTATAATAAATAACTGGCATAACAGCCATCATTTTTACTATTTTTATAAGGATGTTTTCGAACTTATTTGGGGGAAATGGCAGATAAAATGAGTTAGTCCTCAGTTACTGTCTGTGTTTCAAAATGCCCTGAAAATTGGTTGTTTTGTTAATTACTTAATTTTTACCTAATTGCTAAAAAAGAAACTGAGCATGCTCAGAAATGTTATTGCTATCTAGTAGCCAGCTAGTGGAGGTTAATGATATAACTGAGTAATATAGTCACACTTCAGTTTGGTGTCCAATTCTCACTATTAACAAACTGTTAACTATGATTTTTGCCTTAATAAAATCCTAATTTGCTGCTTATTAATTGTTATTAATAGCATTTATATGTTGTTTATAAGTATTAATAAACAGCCAATATGCTAGTACTGTAATATGCATGCTAATAAGCAACTAATAGTACTTAATAGTGAAAACTTGTCCCTAAACTAAAGTGTTACCATATCTGTGTGTGTGTGTGTGTGTGTGTGTGTGTGTGTGTGTGTGTGTGTGTGTGTAATTAAGGGGACACAATATAGATCATTTAGACTATAGTTTTTTTTTTTAAAATAACTGTATTCCATTATACTGAATTTATGTTGAACAAGTTACAATTTTCAAACAATTTTTTGGCTAAACTGTTTTTTTAATTACATTGGTGTACCAAATATACATTTGCCGTCATTAAAGTGTCAAATTTTTGTGTCACTGTTGTCATCAAAAAGAACTGAAAATTTAAATAAATAAATAAAATGTTGTTTCAACCAGATATTATGGCAATTTGTACATATTTTACAAGGGGGCAAATTCGTAGGAATTCCCTAAATTCCCCACCCCTAAACTTAACTATCACAGAAATCGTACAAAATTGTATGAGTGAGGTTGTACAAATTCGTATGAATTAACCATCTCTGAAAATACATACATATTGGCCATGAGATAGAAAGTATTTTAACATCAAATAAAATATACTTTTCAAGGTTAAAACCATCCCAGGCAATCCATGCAGATCTCCAAAAAATATGTGTACACATACAATTCAATTAAGTTTCCAGTGAAAATTAACACTTGTGTCAGGAAAACATCAATAACTTTGATTTTTTTTTTTTTTTTACACAAATTATGATTACAGAGGGAGATTATTGATAGATATTGACTGTAATACTATATTTTGACCTATTATGAACTGCTTTATTTGAAGGCTAATACATTTTGCATCACATAACCAGCTCCAAAATGAATTGCTTTTCTGACAGAGTAAACTTGCTCAGTAGCTCACCTGGTATAGCAATGCACTGGCTATGCGGAGCTCTCAGGATCAAGTCATGTGAAACAAGAATTACGATTAAACAGCTTAAAGACTTAAAAGTAGAATCAAGCTTAAATGTCATTGTTGCATTGAAAAAAAATACATTAAATAATCTTATTGTTGACATTATCTGAAATTTCATCATAAACACATTTCCCCAATGAACCACATTTGGTTAAATCACAAAAAGTAAATCCAACTCAGTATGAGCATCTTTGAATCCTCTGTCTTCTTAATGTAAACAGAATGAACGAACATAAGAGACATTAATAATGATAATAATTTAGAAACAGGGGATACACATATTTTGTCAGGCAATCAGTGCTCCATCTGTGAGAGTGTTAATATTGAAAAGATACTGATGGTGGAAAGCACGGCACCTGCATCAGTAATGAGACAAGAGCCCATAACAAACATCTCTTTTATGTAGAATAGTATTATTTATTAACACCCTGCCTTAAATATTAATCATCAGATAAATGGCCTCCTCTGTTTAGCGATTTTACTTTCAACAGACCAAGAGGAGAGAAAGGAAATGAAAGAAAAAGAGGCGAGAAAGTGTGTGAGCTACGCTGCTGCGTGTGAATTAAAGAGCAAATCATTCTTTTCATTCTTTTCGAGAGACATCAGAATCACAAGCGCATGATGAATTATGTAGAGAGCTATGAGGAAATTAAAAGTCGAGAGGTTGTTTTTAATTTTTAATTTTAGTGCTTAGGTAAATGTTAAAGCACAAGGAGCCACTCTCCCTGAATAAATAACATTCATCTTTGAAGTATTGCAGTAGTATAAGGCTCACATGTACTGCAAGCCAAGATAGACAATGCAATCATATGTACTGCCAAATGACATTTAGTCAAATAAAAAAAAAAACTGGTCAAATCTTAAGCTCCTGCCCCATGACCCAAACCTCCCATCTCACCTTATCCCCTTCAAAACTAAGAGACATACATAAAAGTCTAAATATGAATGAAAATATATCAATAAACATTTAAATTGATGTTGTTATGGATAATTTAACCCTCAATACTTTTAACGCTCTACAGTCATATTTTTCTTTTTTCATCTATGAATATTTTCAGCTCATCTTTTTAATTTCTAAAATTTAGAAAATGTGAATTTGGCGGAATTTGGTACAGGGGGTTTAGATTTTTAGAAAATGATTCATCTCTGTGAATCAGTATAACACAAGTGAATAGGTGGCAAGAAGCTGAAACTCCAAAAAGCACATACAGTCATCATGAGAGTAATCCAAAAATACAATGAGTTCTGGCAAGAAACACAATCTTCATTTTTGCTGTGGACAGTATCATACTGTTAAAGAAATATATATTCACTTAGTTATACACTTTCTGTGACAGCTTTTTTGTTTGCAAAATTATACAAATTCAAATCACTGACTGAGTTTTTAGACTGTTTGGAGATCACTAAACCCCAAATTCTAATGCAGAAATGCTTCACGTCTTGCATTTTTTTTGCTCAATTCTATCATTACCATCGCATTCTTTCCCCAGGATGATGATTTCTGTCTTTCTCTCACTCACAGGAGTGGAAATGCTTCAGCGAGATCCCGTCACTGCAGCGGTTACACAGATAAGTAAAATAGCATGGCGTAAAAAAAAGACCATCTCACCCTGTCAGTCGTTTTCTCTCTATTGTTAGCTGCTGCATGCCTCACCGCACTGCAAATTTTCCCTGTCACACTCCAATAAGCCTAATTGTCCAAAATAAATGAGCTAATTTC
Source organism: Carassius gibelio (assembly GCF_023724105.1). Taxonomy (NCBI): domain Eukaryota; kingdom Metazoa; phylum Chordata; class Actinopteri; order Cypriniformes; family Cyprinidae; genus Carassius; species Carassius gibelio. Next base: position 11,794,679 of record NC_068411.1, on the reverse strand, counting down.
TAAAGTTCCAGTTTATATGAGAGAGATAAGCGGCTTGCTGATTGATTGGGGTTTAATTCGTTTTCCTTACATTTTGGATGTGTGACAGAAAGGTAAGTGTGAGTGCGTTTTCTTTTGTGTGTGATTCTTAGTATGGATATATTTGGCTCCTGATATTCTTCCATGTTAAGAAAACAGGATTGGGACCTCAGGTGGGATGTTGGGAGCTTTAGGAAGGGGGAATGTCCCAGTGGACTGGAGCGAAGTGCCCACAAAATCTTATTAAAAGTGTCATTTAAGGCAGGTATCCACAGATGAGCCATAGAGGTTTTCAGTATAAAAAGACAGCATAAATTAATCATAAGCTGAAAATGTAGAGGGACTTAGGCCGATGGCTGAAGTTCATATGAAGTTGTTATTGTGATGGAATGCATTTTGTCAACATTTATGATATGCCAGGCATATTATACTGATTCTACTTAGTTCTGAAATAAATTTAAATTAAAAATTATGCAAATTTAAAATTCATTTATCAGTTTCTCACCCTCATGCCGTTTTAGACTTGCATGACTTTAAGATGAATTCTTATGATTTATTAATAACAAACCATATTGGTTGTTATGTCATGTGACCTAATGTCATTACATCATGACATGAAGACTATTAAGGTTATTGATGTGCCTCCAAATTGGATTTGGGCTCTTTATACACAAGTTAATTATTTGATTTAAGGGTGAATAACAAAAGTGATTGGGTTTGATTGAATATTTTTCTTGCAACCTCTTTGAAGCTTAACATATTTGGACCCCATTGACTTTCATTGTATGGACAAAAACAGCTGAAATATTCTACAAAATCATAGTTTGACATAGCATGAGTGTCATTTTAGGATTTTCATGTTAGGTGGACTAGTCTTTAAGGGATTTTTGTTAGTTTTTTTTTTTTTTTATCTGATGCACTTGCATTTTACAGTATTTCCAGAAATATTTCCTCCTTCTACCATGTGGCTAACAGCTCTGCAGGATAAACTGTCTCTTGAAAGACATAAAAGACAAAATCATAACAAAATCAGATCTATGAATTATGCAGTATGAGTTGTAGGGGAAAACTAATTTTAAGTGTTTTTAATTTATTCTTTATGGGACCTGAGTGGCAAGGGATTGCGGGATTGACAAGTGGAGCACATAATGAGAGCATCCAAAAGTTGAAGCAAACAAGTTAAAATCCACAATTCCCAATATGATTTTTCTCCCTATCCCCATTTCAGCTAGTAGAGGTGTTTATTTCATTAAAAAAATATGAAAACAATAAGAAACTGTGAAAATAAAGTGCTTAACGTGTATTTAGGCCTGTCATTGAAATCAAATGTGGTATACATATTTATTCATCCATTTTTTATGATTTTCATAAACATAATAATAATATAATAATAAAAATGCTGTTATTATTACAGACTGTTTTATAATGTACCCGCAATATATTAGTCACAAATAGTATCTGCTGCTATTTGCATAAAAAATAAACAGCATCTAATTAATATTTACACTCAGTGCAAAGAAAACGTCGCAGGTTACGAATGTAACCATGGTTCCCTTGAGTAGGGAACGAGACACTGCGTCCTCTTGGGGTCGCTATGGGGAACACCTCGTCGTGACCCATGTCTGAAGCATACATTGAAAAAAACACCAACTTGTTGGCCGGCGATAGCCTTTGACTTCAATATCGGCGCGACTACACATGGGAACACGTCATTCACTTTTTGTCTGAAGCTTGCGTCCGAAGCATGGAAGGGAGCTAGAGGACACAGTGTCTCATTCCCTACTCAGGGAACCATGGTTACATTCGTAACCTGAGACGTTCCCTTTCAAGGGAATATTGAACTGCGTCCTCTAGAGGGTCGCTATGGGGAACAGTACACCTATGCCGCCATGCTGAGGGGAGTGCAGGCCAGAATCATGGCGAGCACTAAGTACCAACTCTACCATTTCCATGGGAGTTGCCCCTGGGACGTTTAGACGGCTGTATGTGACAGTACCCCTTAAGCTACATACCCAACTTACCTGTAGGGTCTTGGCCCAGGGTAGAGCTGAAGGCTTGGAATCAGGAAAGATTCCTTTAAAGGGATACGGCTAAGAACCTAGCATTTTATACCAAGTCTTGCCTTTCACACAGGGGCTACTGCTAGCTTTCGCATAAGCTTGCTGTAAGAGCTGTCTCAACAGTTCTCTAGTAGCAACACCCTGTTTAGATAGGTATCCGAGGATACATGGGTGGAGTAGCACCCAAGATGAACGGGGCTTTAAACGACTCAAGAAAGGGCACGAAGCAACCTTACGAAGCCCTTACCATATAGGATTTTAGAAAGAACGCAAAATACTAGCATGTGAACTTACCACAGAGTGGTTTTCAGAAAGACTTCACGTGCACACTTACCATAGCATGGATTTTCAAATAGTGCTCTAAGGAGGGGCTTTCATGGCACTTATAGATAGAATATTGTATCTCAAAACAGTATTTTTGAGAATCATCAACTCGATCTATGAAAACAATACTGGAGCGCTCTGGTGAAAGAACAGAGAATTCAGTCTCATATGAGAAGAGAACTCCGAGCTCAGAGTAGCGCGCTCATAGGCGACCCTTCTTGGAAGAAGGGGAGTGTTGCTGAACTACTACTAGAATCACCCAAAAGCATCTCATGTTGGGGAAAGAGATGCTTAAGGTGTATGAACAAATACACACTGGCTGAATGAAGCTCAATGAACCAAGGTCTAATCATCTCAAGAAAGGGAACTAAATGGAGCGCGTAAACCTTACTGTACAGGATTTCAGAAGCTGCGCAGAGTCTTGCATTCACACCCCCTGATCCTCTGCCGGTCCACCTCCCTCCTGGGCTCCTTATTTTTGTTTATCTCTGTTTCCCTCTATGGACCTGTCCCTACGCCCCTCCCCCTGATCCTCTGCCTGTTCACCTCCCTCCTGGGCTCCTTGTTTTTGCACTTCTTGTCTCTGTTTCCCCATTTTACCTGGTTCTCCGTCCCTCCCCCTGGTCCTCCGCCCTTTCCTGTTCCTTCCCTGTTTGTTTATTTTTGGATGGATTTATGGTTTTGACCCCTGGTTGTTGGATGCTGAAAACCCACACTGCAATTGGATCTCTCGTCTCCTGTGTTTTCCTGGGTCTCCGGTCGTAATACCCTGCCTCTATTCAGGTCTCCTAGCAGATCAGTCTGATATGCTTGAATCACCAGCATCATGTGTAATAAAGCCAAAGCCTGACCTGCTACTGCGTATGCCTTACCATTTAAAGGGGGGGTGAAATGCTCGTTTTCACTCAATATCCTGTTAATCTTGAGTACCTATAGAGTAGTACTGCATCCTTCATAACTCCAAAAAGTCTTTAGTTTTATTATATTCATAAGAGAAAGATAGTCTGTACCGATTTTTCCCGGAAAAACACGACCGGCTGGAGGCGTGACGTGTGGGCGGAGCTAAAGAATCACGAGCGCCAGTAGGCTTTTGCGTTGAGAGCGTTTGGAAACTGTGACACCGTGAGGACAAAACCAACCAAAACAAACCATGGCTAACAGTCAGATTCAGCATATATTTATGATCCAGAATCAGATCCGGAGGCTGAAATTTAACAAGAGCAGCATCAGCAACAACGTCTCTATGTGGCATGTACTGAAACTGTATATATTTGCTTAGCTTTCCACTTTTAAGTTCCACTTTGTCGTCTTTTTTTTTTTTTTTTTTTAAGCTGTACATGTGGAAAGTGCAGTTTGATGACAACATCGCATGTTGTTTACTTGATGTGCTTACGCACCGATAGCTAAGTTAACAACACAGAGATATTTGAAGCAGTTTTACTCGTGCAGTTTGATGACAACATCGCATGTTGTTTACTTGATGTGCTTACACGCCGATAGCGAAGTTAATAACACAGATATATTTGAAGCAGTTTTAGTCACCGCATGCGGTTCCAACACACGATTGTGACCCTTTTTCGTTGGGACTGCATTGTCCTTAAGAAATAAACGATGTGCAAATCCGGCGTCAAACTGGACCTTGTTTGTAAAACAAGCATCTTCGAAATGCAGCGAACAAACACTTGCACAACTCCGTTGATGCTCTGTAAAAAATAAACTCCATCCACTGGTCCCTTAATGCTGTTTCTCTTTTGGTAATCTGTGCAGGGTTGTCTTGCCCTGGCAACCAAAAACACACTCCTTTTGTGACATTTCGCGACGCTCTCGCTTTGATCAGTGAAGTCTGTTGTGCTCTCAGTGCTGTGCTATACGGGAGCGCGCGCTCTTCCGGCAAACGTGCCCTCAGGACCCATATAAGGAAATTCCGCTCCATCTAACGTCACACAGAGCCATACTCGAAAAAAACTTTCTGATACCTGTGACAAACCGGAAGGAGTATTTTTGGAACAGAAATACTCCTTCAAACATACAACTTAATTTTTGAAACTTTGTCCATGTTTAGCATGGGAATCCAACTCTTTAACAGTGTAAACAACTCAGTATGCATGAAATAGCATTTCACCCCCCCTTTAAGCAAAATGAGGGGCTTAGATGGCAAGGAGGGAGATTAAGAGAGGATGTTAGCTCTTTCTACAGGGGGCATACCCTAATAGCTGTTTTTCGCGCATCACCTCGATGTCGGCAGATCTACTTTCATGTCGAAACCGATGAATGTGAGAAGAAAACGGCCTCTTTCATTTGTTTTTGATCTTTGTATGGAGATCATGCAGAAATGGAAGGCTCACCTGAGCTGGAGGGCTATGGTCAAAAAGCTAACACTCATTGAGGGTTTTTTTTTTTTTTGGCCTCACAGCGTCACCTTGTTAGCACACTCTGATGGCAAGTCCTTTTTTTTACTTTGTCATGGCGCGATCAATAACCTCCAACAGCTCTACATATGCAGGGCAGGAGAATTGAGAAGGCTCAGTATCAGCTTCTTCACCATCCTCAAATATCTCCTGCTTAAAAATCTGGTAAAAAACTCAGCAGAGCACTAACCTCAGTATCAGAAAGTGTTAAAGATATAACATCATCCTCCTGAGGCTCTCTCTTGTCCACAACCATTACGAGTGCGAAAGGGAAAGTCCCTCTTTAAACCATTCGGACAGATCCAGCTGTATTCACACGAGCTCATTGTCCTCCGTGCCTCAGCAGTGACAGGTCCTGAACCGCGGGAAGCAAATGGCTGCCTTTTTTCCTTTTTTCCAAAAGAAAGATGAACGAGAGTGGAGCTTTTTTAATTGAAAAAATGCTCACAATGCACGCAGATTGCCTCCTCAAAGACATTGCGTGCATGCTCTTCACCCGAACAAATGATGCAAAGATCGCAGGTGTCATCGGGTGTCAAATAACGCCGACACGGATGCACACATTTTCTAAATGCTTTCTAGTTGTCGCCATTATAAACAGAGAAAGATCGCTCTTACCTGTACTTTCAGATTCACGCTTCAAACAGAACAGTCAGTGAAGACGAAGAAGAGAATGACGTGTTCTCCCAGTGCTTGTTCATAGTCACGTGGGTAGTGACTGTCGCCGGCCAACAAGTTGGTGTTTTTTCAATGTATGCTTCAGACACGGGTCATGACGAGGTGTTCCCCATAGCGACCCCTAGAGGATGCAGTTTGATGTTCCCTTGAAAGGGAACTGCTGTTTTCACCCCCTTAGGCCCCCTGCCATATCACATTCTAAATAAAATTTTAGTTTAATTTTAGTATAACATGTTAATAGCATGAAAATTTATATTTTCCCCATTGTGACTGTCTGTGAATATATAAACTGTGAAGCTCTCTTTACTGTCACTGTATTGAAAGTTTTCACAGAGCATAATAAAAACAATATACTGTAATATACTGTACTGTATGTTTCACAGGAGCACTTCTAAAGCAACAGATTTGGCACTTTGGGTGGTATCGAACAGATTTCTTCTGTGGGAATGGTCACACGGGGAAGATAAACAGATTGTGGGCCCTCTGCTGACACCAAATGATGAGGAATGAGCCACATCTTGTATTAGGTGGTCTGGTGCCACTGTTATGTGTGTATGTGTTGAAAGAGAAGGGTGTGGAATGGTTGCATGGTTTTAGGGGGAGGGGGTGACGAGACTCTGACAGCCAGACACTGCAAAGGTCATTTTCATGAATTATTCTGGACCTGTGCCCACATGCTACTGCACAACTATCTTTCGGGTAATGGGTTCTTTTTAGCTGACTCATCATGGCCTCCCATCTGCAGTGCACCGAAGAGAAGCACCCTGGGATTGAGAAGGTTATAGCAGAACGAGCATATGACTTGCCAACTCTATGTTTCGTACATGAAATGCGACAAAGAGAGAGAGATAGACAGAGAAGACGGTGTAAGAGAGAGAGAGTAGGCTTATCTTTCTCTTTGACCCGTGCCAGCTGTTGCTCAGCGGTGCATCGAGGGCAAATACTCATTCATTTCCTCTCAGTCGTACATCTCAATTTACAGTCTAGTCTAGTGGGCTTAGAAGGACACAATGAGGCCTTGCAGACACCAGCATATTGATCTGACCCTCTGATCAATTCAGCTGGATAGAGGAAGAGAACTGCATGACAAATAGCATTAAAAGAGAGCCACTTCATTTATCCTAGTGGTCAATAAACCACTTGTGTGCTCTGAGCGTTATTATTTGGCACCACAGGGACAGATATTCTGTAACATTAGCCTACTGAGGCAATTTCCCATTTTAGTGTGTTCATTTAAAAGTTTTAACAATCAGTGCTGGGAAGTAGCTGACTAGCTACAGTTTTTTGCTAGCATGACAATCGCTAAGCTGTTTTCGAAAGCTTTTAGTAGCAAAAACTGTAGCGTAGCTTTTGCAGTAATTAGATATTTTTTCACACTGACAAAATGTTTTTCATGCATTATATGGCATCAGAGCTACTGTTTAGCAAGCATACAACAAGTCTTCAGTAATGAAAACTAAATTACGCTTGGTTAAGTTATACTACTACAATTTGCTTAAGATGTGATTAGTAGTTTTGTGATCCAGATGCAATAACCCTAACTGAGAATCTGCTGTGTGTGCCAGATGTTTTATCAGCCTTCTATACATTCTTTAACCTATAGTATCGTCTCTTAAAGTTTAAGTGTGTCAGTTTTTTGGATTGTTACATTTTGTTCTACTATTCCAGCCTAATACACTGGAGCAACAATAATTAAGCTGTTTATTGATGTTGGTTTGCCCAAAAACACTCACTCCGTGGTAGTATTATTGCTCTAGGGTTTGTTTCCCAAAAGTATTGTTAGCCAGCTATATACATAAGTTCTGTTGTTGTCAACATATTTCAACAATTCACCATTTCACAAAACCACAATTACAATGAACATTCAATGACACCAAAATTTAAATTTTATTTTATTTTTGTTATTTTGTTTTGCTTTAGTTAGTAACTTGTAGTTATGTTTCAACAACTTTTTCAAAACAGTTCATTAGAAGTATTTTAGCTACTTTAAAATTGTCCCCTGTAAAAAAAAAAAAAACAAGTGTGTTAATTGATTTGAATGTGCATTTGTAGTGTACTTAAAATATTAATCTATATTTTAAAAAAATGTATTTGCAGATAATATAACATTAATTAAATAAACGTCACTTTAGTGCACTTAAGAGTACACTTTCAAGACTATGCTACTTAACACACTTAGGGCTCTATTTTAACGATCTGAAACGCAAGTGTCAAAGCGCGAAGCGCAAGTAAGTTTGTGGGCGGGTCTCGGCGCTGTTGCTATTTTCCCGGCGGGATAAATGGCTCTTGCGCCCGGCGCAAATCTAAAGTGGGTTGGTCTGAAGCAGCTTCATTATTCATAGGTGTGGTTTGGGCGTAACGTGAAATAAACCAATCAGAGCGTCATCCAACATTCCCTTTAAAAGCAGGTGCGCAAGTTCCATTATGGATTGCTATTATTATGGCGTATTTACCAGGCGCACGCCAGGAGCGGTTCACAGCCGAGAAGACTGATGTTCTTGTAAGAGCAGTGAAAGACAGAGAAGTTGTGTTGTATGGGGATGGGAGAATAATTAGCCTGAATAATTTGTAAGCTAGATTTAGGCCTATGCCTATTTTGTTCACATCTTCGTGGCACACCACAATGATTTCCGTCATCTCATGTGTTAATATTTTTTTAGTGTAACAATTTATGATTTGCAAAAATAACTGTTGCATCTGTGTAGATTACATGAGCAAAGTGTATGCGCGTTGTGCACGCTATACATTATGGTCAAGCATGCGCCCTTAAAATAGCATAATGAACAACGCGCAACGCGCCACTGACTTTAGACTAGGTTTTTTCTGGTCAGTGGCGCAATTGTTTAATGGAACAGCAAAATAGCACCAGGGATTGTTTGCGCCGGAACACGCCTCCTTTTTTGCGCTGAACCGCCCAGGGAGCGCAAGTTCATTCGCTAGTTTAGCGACGTGCGTCTGTGGAGGGAAAAGCGCGCTTTGCGCGGGTGCAAAATAGGAATGACACATGCGTCGGTGTACAAAGTCAATTGCGCTGGGTGCAAGATAGGGCCCTTGATGTCACAAATTGAGCCATAAACAACAGGTAAAAAAAAGGATTAACAAGGTAATTTATTGACAGACTTGACTATGGATTGTGAAGAGCAAATCGCGGGTGAGAATCTTGAATATTGAGACAGTTTAATGGGTCTTAGCTGATGAAGGATATCCTTGCGGGATCATCAGAGAGAGGGAACCAGGAACTTCAAAGAACAACACAGGAGAAAAACACAACACAACCGGACAATGAAACACTGTGGTGAGAGTGACTTTGTAGCTGACTTGATTAGTGAGGGCAGTTGATCAGTAATTCAGTGACAGGGATCAGGTGTGAGTGGAACAGGTGACTGTAGGTGTTTCTCAATGTCAAGGAAGGATCCTTGGAAGCCAGTATTTCGAGGATGCTACGTCATCGACATCCGTCGAAGGAATGTTCCAATGTCAAGGATCCTCGGAATTTCAACCTGAGTCCTTCGTTCGAAGAATATCCCATACACAGGAAAGGATGCATATGTGTATCCTTCGCGCTCTCCATGCTCTCAAATCACCCACAATCCTATGCGCGCAGCTTTGCTATATATTACATTAGTTCAAAAATTCAAAAATGTCGAACGTTAACGTAGTCGGGGTGTTAACGGTTTTTATTTACATTACCAAACATTTGTTATAACTGTAGTAAATATAAGTAAAGTTTGACGTTTAAATGCCAGTACAAATTACTACCGTATTGATATTGTAAATTATACAAATACAAATGGTTAAGTGAATCAGACCTGTCATTTAACAATTGGTTGCGTCAGCGGCATTTCTTTTATAAATAACTAGTTAAGTTGTCCAAAGTAATTTAATGATACCATTCACAGCGTTATTCAAACGGACCTTTTCACTGACCTAATGACGCAATTACATGCACTTGCTAGCATGTTCCATTTACGTGTTCTCCGTATGCTAAAGAGGAGTCTCGCCTAGCCTCTGAAGGAAGTGACTTGGAAGGATCAGTCCTGCCAAGGAAGTATACTTGACATTGAGAAACGCCTTGTGATTATGGAGGTGGCTGTGACTGTGATGATTCCCTGACACTTAAGTACACTTTTAAATTTTGTGATAATATAAAATTAAAAGGTTTAATATAAAGTACATTTCAAATCATTATATTGGTACCTAATACTAACTGTATTTTAATGTGTTGACTGACATACTAAAGCAATGCAAAGTACTAGTAATATAATTTTAAATTGGTGTGTTATTCGATATTACATTTAAATTTACTGTTTTGAATGTACTAAATTGCTTTGCTTGCTTAACTTCATGATTACAAATGTGTCATACAAAATAGTTTTAATAGAAATAACATTTTGGTTTAACATAATTTTTTTCCGGTAAAATTTGCAGTGTAATCATATTTGCATTTCAAAGACAATTGTGTTAGTTGTTGTATAAAGATGTACTTAAGTACACTCTAAATTTGAGCTAACTGCAGTTACATAAATATAAAATATAATAAATTTTAATTTAACTGCAATTAACATGCAATTAGGTGTCTGAAACATTACATTCAGTTGACACTTAAGTATATTCTTTTAAAATATATCATTTCCGTAATAATTAGTTAGTATGCCGCTAAGTATGCTGAAGTGTACTTCATGTTCAATTCAAGGAGTAGAAATTAGCAATGGCCATAACTGTAATGCCAAATTTGTGTCTCCGCTATCCACACAGCAGATGCAACAGCAGATAGTTTCCTTCTCAACTGTTTTTAACATATTTCCACAAAATGTTGACAAAGATACATTTTTGTTCCTGATTTTCATTCCCACAGAGGATGTTGGACAGTCGGTGCGCATTTATGAGTCATACAAATGCACATGCTCATACACAGACACAGATACATAGACTAAGAGGAACCAAGGCCTGCCATCTGCTTCAGGCTAAATGAGGAGTAAATGGAGGTGGTGGTGAGAGAAGTCACACAATCAAGCAAGCTCAAATCTTATCTAACCACACACACACACACACACACAGGGGTGTTTTTGTGAAAAGTGGGGACATCCCATAGGCTGTATATATAACTGTATATTCTATGGCCCTACACCAACCCTACCCCTAAACTTAACCCTCACAGGAAACTTTGAACATTTTTACTTTCTCAAAAAAATTCAAAAAATTCTGTATGACTTATAAGCGTTTTGAAAAATGGGGACATGGGTTATGTCCTCATAAGTCATTCTCTCCTTGTAATACCTGTGTCATACCCATGTCATTATACAGAGTTGTGTCCTGATATGTCACAAAAACATGCCCCCACATACCTCCGCTCTCCTACGTGGATCATACTGGCACTTTATAGCTGTTAGATGTCTCACATAATCTCATACCCATCAAGTGCCTGACTGGAGTTTAAAGAGAAAAGGGTTTGCTCATGTGGACCAGCAATTACACACCCAGAGACTGTGCCTTTTGTTTGATGCGTTATTGATGTGTTATTTCAAAACGTAGCACCGATTTCACATTTCACACTGGATCTCTATTATTTTAAAATCAATACTAGATGTGTTCTGAAGAATTTATATATTTATTTCAGGCCAGCCACAACCAATTAGATTTGGGTTCACTTCAGACTTCAGATTTCAGAAAACCAGTGAACGCCCCAATTGACATGCTTCAAACTGTGGCTGCTTTGTCATGATGATGATGGCACCTCCTTGGAGAACTAACATCTCTGTTACCCCAGTGAATTCTAGAATTTTTTTCTGTCCCCCTCCTTTTGTTAAAAACTACGTCCTAATTGCTATATCAATTGCTTTTCAGTCTTTTGTATCCCCTGTCAGTCTTTTGAAACCTTTTTTAATAAAGACTTGTCATGACCTTGGGTCATGAACTTTACACTGTTCGATAACTTAATTAAACCTTTTTTCAAAAACCCTGTCCTATGTGAGACATATATATATATACTCATGATTAGAGTGAAAAACACAATAATAATAAATTAAAAAAACACCTTGGATCATGATTATAGTTAAACAACTGTCATTAAAATGTTAAAAAAAACATGAAAGAAAATACTGATTAAATAAGGCTAATCTTCATTGTCTTTGCCATTATTTAATTGTTTTATTGTGAGTTATATTTGGAGTTTACAATGAAAACTGAAATGCTTTAATTACTCAAAAAAGCCCAATTCACATGATATATATGATATATTCATATCATAAATGCAATACACAATATGAAAAAATAAACACAGTATGACATGAATGGTCATGCAATCTTGAATCTACATGCTAGTCAGAATCTGTAAGTCATACCTGCATCTATATACAAAAACAATTTTAAAGTATTGACATTTTTATTACAATGTTATTATGTTGTTACAACATTATGCACAATATAGTTCACACTGTTTAATATTAATATATGTTTAAATATATCATATGGTTTGCATATATTTACACTTTTTACAGTAAAGTTGACTGTTTTTAGTTAACAATGCATATCACAAGAAGCTGGTCATGTGCAATATAATACATAATCAGTCAACAAAATTAAAACATGCTGGAGTAAATAATTCAAGATTGTTACTGTTTGGATCAGTTAGAGACCTACAATATAAAAAGTGTTGTCCTTATTTTGATTATCTTCACATTCTCTCAAAGTCAACATGGTCTCAAAAACCCTTGTTGCTAGTCTTTATCTGACTTTGACAAGCACCAAATTCAAGAACAAGCAAAGTGGGTCAACGTTCAAAGGCACCAGAAGTCAGGTCCATGTTAGACATCGGCCTGACAGCCCACCTATGGTGCCACGCTGGGCAACACGGTCAAATTCAGCAGGTTCACACTCCTCGAGCCCTTCCTGGGCCGAGCGAAGCTCTCCGCTGGGCCAACAGATGGAGAGGCATCCGGTGTTGACAACCAAATGCTCTCTTGGCGGTTGCTAGGTCAGTGCGGTTACAGACGCAGGTGTGAGTTCTTGTGTGTGCTGATGGCACATGCATCCCTCATTCTCACCTGGTAGGGAATCAGATCATATAACTAGAGGGTATGACCAGGAATAATGCTTTTTTGGAGGTGCTAAACTAAGGAAAGTGCAGATTTTAAATAAATTAGAAAAAAGGAGTCATCGGTTTTACATTAATAAACTTTACATGGTCTTTAGGCATCAACTTAGGAATAGAAATTGTTATGGTATGGAATGGTACATGATCCAAAAATCAATAAGAACAAAACTGAACAAAACCCCCAAATTCAAGAAAATAGCAAGCAATATCCATGCACAATTCAAATAAAAATAACCAGAGATCAGAGTAATATGTGAAATTGCACTACATTCAGATCTGCTCGCGTTGCATCAGTTTTACTTTAACACTTTTCTGCAACATTGTGCATTATAACCAAACACATTTTTGTTGAGCTTATGAATGCAATAGCTATTGAGAGACATTTCGATTTGTCACCAATGAAAGCAGTTCTGAAAGCATTTGAGTTTAGTTCACTTACTGAAATCTGCACCCTCACAAATTCTCTCATCATAAACAACTATATGCTGATATAATGAAAGTGATTCACTTTCCAGTGTTGACAACTTAAGTGATTATGATGCGTGTGAGAATGCAGAAATTATGCTAGACTGAAGTCATGGACTGCTTCAGTGATGAGGAACGTTCTTTGCACATTTTATAATCTATATACTTTATAGGTTGTTTAAACTATTCTATTTTTTTGTAAAAACTTAAGCTACCTTTTTCTTCTGTTCCACCTTTCCAGTGTCTTGCAGTCTACAGTATTATGATTAAATGTAAGTAATTGGGTTAATTTAAATATTTGACATCAAAGAAAACACAGATACAATGAGGTGATTATAAAAATTGCCCTTACAAATATATGCCTATTTCCAGAGGGTAAATATTCATTCATTTCTGACCCTGCATCAAAAGCAACGTCCTTGTTAGAGAAGCTCTTTGTAGCCAAATCCACAGGAGGGAAGGTTTTCTGCAGGGCATGAGCTGTGTGCAGACAGCAGGTGAAATGTCTGCCACGTGTTCATCTTCACATGCCATCCACGCATGGATTTATGAACATGTCAAGAACAGTTGAAACCGTGCAGGTCAGGTTGAAGGTCCAGTGTAGGCAGATTGAGGTGTGCTGACCACCTACTGATGCACAGATGCAGCAGAGAACAATAGGACTGATGAGAATCCACAACAACCTCCAAGGCGTGATTGTAGGATGAAAAACAAGACTCAATTATGAATCACAAATAGTGAATATGCCACAGACGTAAGAGGGGATGAAAGAACTGAAGACAAGCCAAGGTCTTTGAAATGGCCATCGGTACAAACCCAATGTTTCTTAAAAGGTAGACATTTGTCACTTTGCTGCAGAAATGAATTATCCAGTGGCATTAAACTTCTGCTTGAGGCGGTTTGAAATGAAGTTCATAATAGCTGTTCTGCCCTGTGAGTCCTAATGGCCCATGTTAGCCACCGGTGTAAAAGATAAGTGTTTGAATATGGGTGGATTGGAATTAAATTCTTAACAAAGACTAAGGGTTTTTAGGGAAGAACATTCTTCTTTGTGTTGAATGTTGAATCTAAAATAACAAAACTGGTATTTTGCCATTGATTAGTCATAATGAGGGTAATGTTTGAAATTAGTATTGTTTATATAGCTAAACTGGTAAGCTATGCTGCTAGCAATGCTAACATCAAGAGCTTGGCTAACCAGGATACAAATACTTTTACCCTGAAGGCGGTTTATAGTTTCTTTTAAGGTCACCATAAAATTGTCCACATCTACTTTCTTAATGCCTGTTTTTATGGGCAGTTGAATGTTATTCCAAAGAAAAAAACAAACAAACAACATCATCAGAATATATAAGGACTTGCTTCACGTTTGAAACAGTTTTATATTTACACTGGCATCATCAAGGCTTCTTGTTTTTCATCCCCTCTCTTTCAACCACCATAAAGTCAATTTAATCACATCACATGTAATTTTACCGTAAAATACTGTATAAATGTATATTTTGGCAAGAAAAAGCTATAAATTATCGTATAATTTATTGTGAAAGACAGTGAAATTACATTCCCAGAAGTCTCTCTGTGACACATCACATCAGATATTATTATTATTATTATTATTATTATTATTATTATTATTGTGATCAGTATTGCACAAGAAAGTGATTTAAGTTCCATTATTTCAGTGTTGTGTGTGTGTTACACTTGTCTTTTATTGTCCATATTTATTGACATGACAATTGTGATGGATGGTTTAATAATCATGGTTATTAGTACATTTTACGGTTAGATTTTTTTTTTTTTTTACCTTTTAGGGTTAAAAGATTTTGGTTAAATAAGATTGGTATATAACATTATTTAATTTAGTTATAAGTTAAACCATGGAACACAACGTGTATGTATTATTTGGCAACTTGTCCGTCTGCCAAATAATACATTTAAAAGTAAAAAATATGTATGTTGTACAATGGAAATACAGTTAATGTTTTGGGTTTTTCTGGGTCTAAATCTGTGTCATAAGTTGAGAGGTCTGAAGCATCTCTCAGACCCATCAGCCTGGCCTTCACAAACAGAAATGACTAATGCAAGCTGACATGAAGATGAAAATCAAGCCCTAAGTCCCTTCAACTATGTTGCACAAGTAGAGGAATCCAGCCTGGGAAAAAGAACACAGAATTGACACTCAAAGACAGAAGCCAGAACTCTTCAGATGAGAGCCCTTTCTGAATCCATTGTGCTCGCTCTGTGTGTGCACGTCTGTGTGTGTGTGTGTGTTTGGGGGGTCTTTAAGCTGAGGGACAGTGTTTGGCTCACTTGCTGGGAAACAACACTTCAGGCCCACAGCTGCAAGCACAAGAGAACTCCAGCGCTCTGACATAGAGTTCAATAGCAGAGCGCTGGCAGCTAGAGATATGCTTTCACTGCAGGGATCACACACACTGGGAAGAATGTATTTTAAACTCTCGCTCTCCATCCTATTCTCTCTCGCTCAGCATCTCCCCGTGCATAAACTTGAATAAACAGCCCTTGCTTTGTGGCTTGTTCTCTCTTTTAATTCTCTGAATGAAATGCCATCACCAGGCGTTTTATCGCTGGGGTAACTGAGAATTTCAGCCATGTTGAGCCGATGAGGAGACAACAGCACAGGCTGTGCTTGATTGCCAATTAATGAAATCATTCTTTATGGAAATGGTAAAAAAATACAGTGAATGTCTGGATCGTTATTTACTTCAAGGAGAAGTTCACACACACACACACATACACAAATCACTCACTGTAATGTAAAATAGTAAAGCACATGCAGAGTGCTTTATTATAATTATAATTTTATTTTGGATTTAAAGTTAATATATTTTAACTGTACTCACTTGCAATTTCGTCATTACAAATGACATTTTGAAAATGCATGCTATAGCCTACGTTTCAAAGGAAATCACATTAGAGTTTCCCATAATATATTTTAGTTTACCATAAATCACATTAAACTTTACGCGTATTATGAAAGCAGTCGAAGTAATTATGAAATCATGAAATTACATGCAAAGACAAATGGGTCAAAAAGCACTCGAAACTTCAGCTAACTGCATTTATCATTTTAACAAAGACATTACACATTAATTTAAATGAATACAATTTCAGTTTGAAATAATAACCCTTATCACATCCCAAACTTGCGCAACTTTCTTTCTTCTGTGCCATTTTGAAAATGTATGTTTTTTTTGTGGACCCTATTGATTTTTTTTTAAAACCTATTTAATTAAACATTCTTCAAAATATTTTCTATTATGTTTAACAGAAGAGCATGATGTGTACAATGATACAATAATCTTTTTTTTTTTTTTTCTGTTGTTGAATTGTCCCTTTAAATACGCAAACCAAACATCTATCAAACAAAGCCACCAGGAATTGTTTTCATCTGCATTTGTTTGCCGGAAAATGTATGTGAAAAATGACAGGCTTATGGCTTGTGATTCAACCCTACATTATGAACTCTTGAAATGAAATATGGGTAATATTGTTCTTCCATCAGTGTTCCAATATCATTTAAGCAGCATTATCAAACTGTCTTCACGCCTTAGAGCTGAATGCTTTAACTGAACAACAATATGCCACTTGTACAAATACACGTGAACTGAGACAGACACTGTCCCTCTTGAAAAACAGGAATCTAACATGAATCTAATTTTGAATTATTTCTGTCTCTCTTGCTCTCTTTGTCTCTCTCTCTCTCTCTCTCTCTCTCTCTCTCTCGCTTAGCTTTGCCATTAGAGCCATTTGCATGTAGCTGAGAAGCCATTAGAATTTTAATGAGGCTGACCCTGGAGGCAGGCCTTTACTGGGTCCTCAAAAACACACACACATACACACACAGCCCTGAGGCAGGAGCACTCAGTGCTCTCATACACACACATTTACACACATCTATCCTTATAATCAGTATCATAGAACAAAAATGTAGAAATGTTTGTGTAACAGTCACTATTCACGGCTTTCATCAAATTATTCTGAAATTCCCCTGATCATCTCCTCCTCTACCAGAACAAAACCTCTCAACAAAAACAAAACCATGCACATAATATGGACCTTCAAAGTCAATATTGTCTTTTTCATAGGCCCAGCATTATACTGTCCTGATATTTAGTGAAACGCAAGAAAAATGAACATCGTTTTCATTTGGAAGGGCTGCACTAATGTGCCTGATTTTCTGTCTCATTATAACATTAATCTTCAAACCTCTCTTATGTGCTAATTATTCATATTTGAAGGCTAAAATAATCAAATTTAATTGCTCATCGCAGCACAGAGTTGGAGGTTTTTGTTGTCTGAGACTCCGGAGAGACAGGAGCAGCTCTCGCTGTCTAATTAGAATCCAGGGACTGAATGGTGGATGTGTGTGAAGTGAGTTTTGGTTATTTGACTCTGAAGACTGGTTATTAAAAACAGGTCATTAGGTTACGTCAGCTGGATTCGGCTCCTGTTTGTTTCTTGGTATATTACGCAACACTATTACTGGGAAGTTTGACCTCTTTGAGAAGCGTCACGGTTAACAGTGACACAGGCAGGTTAACTGAACATACTGACCTAATAACACAACATACACTCGCTCTACAAGGTCAGAGAACTTATTTTGTGACCCTTTGAATCAAGGTGTTTGATGAAGGAAGTTTAAAATAAGTGTGCTTAATTGTACTGAATATGCACTTGTAGTGTACAATCATATATATATATATAAACTGTATTTGAATATAATATTAATTAAATAAAATGCCACTTAACTGCAAACTTTACGTGCACTTTTAAAACGTACTTGTTTTATAATTTTAACTGTAGTGTTATTTTGCTTTTAAATTTAAAATAATTGAAATGTCCTTAATTGCAGCTGAATTAATATATTTAAATGTGTGCCATATAAGCTTCAAAGAATTGACATTATATTTTAGTAATCTAAATATATTATATAAATATTAGTTATAAATGCTTGTCAGTAAATTTGTCAACACACTTTACCCGTATTTCAAAGGGAATAGAAGTTACTATGGAATGACAAATGAAGATGTATTTCGAGGGATAGATCATCCTTGATGAATTTCTTTCAGATGTGGAACACAAAAGAATATGTTTTAAAGAAGGTTGGTAACCAAACAATTGATGGTAGCCGTTAAACTTCATTAGCTTGGAAAAAAAATAGTATGGAAGCCAATGGCTACTAGCAACCTTCAAAATGTCTTCGTTTGTGTTTCGACAGAAGCAATGAAAGAAAGAAATTCATACAGGTTTGGAATAACTTGAGGGTGAGTAAATAATGACAGAATTCTCATTTTCGGTTGAACTATCCCTTTAAATGAGTCAAAAACACTCTAAAGCTTACTCTACCTGTATCTTACACTGATACATTTAACATTCGTCTTTATTATAAGCACTTCATTCATATTGTAGTATGTTTCAAGCATTTAAATAATGAACTAAAATAAACAAGCAGCTGTTTAGTCCACTGTTGTGTGTACGAGGTAGATGTAAGCTAAGCAGCCGTGCTAAAATATGAATGACGTGGGGCTGAGATATGCCGGGCTGTGAAATGAAGACGTCTCAGGAATAGAGCCAGAAGGAAACAGAACATAACACTTTGCACGCGTGTGTGTATCTGCTTTACGGCAGCATATGTACATACATAGTCGGCTGTCTCTGCGTGAGTGAGCCTGCGCTTGCATGTCTGCGTGCGTCTGTGTGTGCGTGGCGGCTCCAGCTCCAGGCAGAGAGATGATTGGCTCCCCCCTGAGGGCCTCTCTCTCCCTGCAGCATGCGGAAACCATGGCGGGTTGCCAGGATACAAGCCCCCAGTCTGTACTGACAAGTAGACATGAAGAGCAAAGATTAATTATTTACAAGCACACCCCTGTACGCTGTGACGACTTGGCACTTTTCCTGCACTAAATGTCACTATCTATGAAGCCATCACCCTTATTACTTATTTTATTTGGGTATTAATTCTGACCTCCAAACAGCGGCTTTGGAATCGAGCGCTGAATGCAGACCAACGGTTTTATTACATTCCCAGAGATGGACTTTTATATAATCTGGGGCTAATACGGCTACTAGTACTACTATAGATGATGATTATGATAATAATTGTTCTAATAATAGCTGTTCTAATCATATCAGTCTACTCCAATATCCGGAGTTCATATATAATTCATGCTTTTCCTTCCTCAGCTCTAAGTAAGAGATGTCCCTTCAGATCCATATTTACCAAGCACATTAAAAAGTTTAACGGTAGTTGATGTGCCTTTCGTGCGCACCAGCTGTCTAGTGAGCCATGTAAAGGCTTTTGTAGTACAGATAATGGTCAAACACACACACACACACAGGTTTTGGCAGGTTTCGTGTTCCGTTCGCCCTGTGATGATCCTGGGAAGTGATGGCATCCGTGCTCCTGACGCTCAGTGTGGGCCTTTCCTTTGTTATCCTCTTCGTCGAGGCCTAGCGGTGAAGCGCTTTATTTGCATTCGCTCTCATACATATTCATGCACGCGGGGTCAGCTCACGTGGAGGGGAGAGATTTAATTGGGCTTTGGACGGAGAGGTTCCTGAGTGACAGGTGGAGGAGGAGGTGGAGTCCCGCTGCTCGCGGCATTACTGACCCTGGGCTGCTTTTCCTTTGTTTGAGTCTTTCTGTGTAGAATTAGAAAACCTTTCATCTAAGATAATACGTGAAATAATGGAATATCAATATGCAGCACGTGTGGGACCGCTGACAGATGCGCAAACTCATATATGCAAATACTGTATGTATAGAAAGAGAGAAAAAAAAACATATATACACAGTAAATATATATATATATATATATATATATATATATATATATATATATATATATATAAACGGTGCTTAAAAGGTTCTTCACAGGGATGCTATAGAAGAACCATTTTTGGTGTTTTTTAAAGAACCATCCCTTTCTGACCTTTTTATTACTGCATCAAGCATATATACAATGCATGTGTATATATATATATATATATAAACGTACATATATATTCAACACATATTTAATGCAAAACAAAATACATTTTGTAAAATGTCTGAGCTCCTATTTTTCATATACTGAAACTGAATGGGACAATCTTATTACACCTAATTAAAAAAATGTTAAGAATTTTTTTTTTGATGAATATCAATAACAATAAAAATTTGAATAAAAAATGCTTCCAACTAACTGAAATCAAATATTTGAATTAAAGTACTATAAAATTACTAAGCCTATATATATATATATATATATATATATATATATATATATATATATATATATATATATATATATATATATATATATATATATATATCAATTAATTCAAAATATCAAAACAAAAGGACGTGAACAATGCTAAGACTTCTGTGCAACATTCAAGTTTTCGTAAGTCAAATGATATGTGTGTTTGAGAAACAGACAGAAAGTCATTATTCACTAAAAATCAAATCTTGTTTAACAACTGTGGCCACCATTCTTCGTTCATCATATTTCACTGTATGGCAAAAAAAACAACAACAAAAAAAAAACTATACAGCTTGAGCTTATACATTCTGCTAGAAATATCTCCTTTCATGTCCCGTGGAAGAATATAAGTCACACTTGTTCTGAAGAGTGAACTTCATCATCATCAGAGTGAATAAATGATGACAGAAATGTCATTTTTGGGTGAACAATTCCTTTAAAGTCTATTGAAAACAATGCTTTTTTTTTGTTTTTGTTTTTTTAGAAAACAGCCTTATCGCTATGACATTTCAAAGGCTCATCCATCTCAATATCTCATATGATCTCTCATACGAGACAAACAGCATCTATCCAGTCAGACACAACACTGACATCTCTGACCTTTCTGAACGTGTTCGTGTCTATATAAGCATGTGTACAGTTAAGTAGGCCAAATGCGGAAGAGATGGTCTACATTCTGACTTCAGGGATGTTGTTAGGCAGAAGCATGCAGTGTTGCTCTGGTGTGTAATTTGTTATCACAAGACGGACCTCTCCTCTTCTGATTACTGGCCTCTTGTATTCTGTCAGCCCCCCATTTCCCAGCAGAGATGTAATTGCACTGTTCTTGGTGAAGGACATGAGGCGGCGAGAGAAATGTGCTGTTTATCAGGTCCTAGATTGTTCGGAATAATTGAAATTCATGTTGTGAGTCTAGTTTCAATAACACTGCAAGGCTGAAATTTACAGTTCCAGTGGTTAGTCCTGAGCACTTATTTGTGAAATAACTATCACCAGTACTACCCACAATTAGAACGATTGTGTTCATAATTACTAACATTTCTGATTGAGCAAATCTGTGCTGAAATAATACTTCACAAATTCAGAAAGGTTTAAAAATGAACACAAGTGACAAAAAAGTCAATGTGAATACTGGGGGTTCACAAGGTATTGTACAGCTAAAAATGAAAATTCTGTTCAAATCTGTTTACGTATATCTATATACGTATTATGAACAATATTTTAAATGTTTTTGTCTGTTTAATGGAAGTCGCCGAGGTGCAAAACCACATCGGACGGAACATACTTTTCATTATTTGGACGAAACAATACTGAGACATTAGAAAATATCCAAATCTTTTTGTTTTCCAAAGATGAAAGAAACGCAAACACTTTTGAAATAGCATAATTCAACAGTTACATGATTCAACAGCATATTTTTTGGAACATTCTAAAGCTCCACGGTGCGTCTGCACCTTGAAGTGTTCTCTTCCTCGTCTCACATCCACTAACAAAATATGACGAATCTCCTCGACCTGTCATACATTTCCTGTCTATAGTTTGCAGTATTATGATACAGACTCAAGGTAATTTCGTCCGCCCACTTCCATTCAGGCTCACACAATTAGCGGCCGGCTCTGATGAAAGAAAAATCTTTAAGGAGCGATTATAGCGATGGAATTTTATATTGGTTTTTAAAATCCAATTAACATTTGAAAGCGTGTGACTTTTGGACAAATGATGTGTCGCCGCAGTATTGTTGAGAAACACTGGGCGCAGTGATAATTGGCAGCTGTACAAAAAGCCTCTGACAGCTTCAGAAACGTCTTTGTGAGCAATCAAGTGCCCGCGAAGAGAAACCTGAGCTAGCAATCTTGCCTTTTTTTGTGTGTCATTAATAAAGACTTGTGCATTTATCATTGACAGCAATCATTTTTTCCTGATTATTCAAATAGCAGTATTTATGTTCTTGAATTGATGCCTGGGATGGCTTTGTGTTTCAGCATTCAAGAGCCTCGAGAGCTGCAGTGCATTTTATGCTGTAGACCATGAAGTTTTCATATGTTAAAGCTATTATTCTATTTAAATACTACACTACAGCAACTTAATAACTTAACATTTTAAAAGTCCCCTATGAAAAAGTGTTTAATTATATTGCATTTGAACTTGCGTTCAAGTGTCTAAACACACTTTGCAAAAAAGTGCAAAATGTCCATTTCTTTTTATTTAAAAAAACATATTAAATCATGTTTTGATGTGAGCGTATGTAAGCATATGCATTGAAGCACATGTAAAATGCGTGCAAATATGCAATTATGCAAGTTGCAAAAATGCAGTTATTAACTGTAGTGTTACTTGATATTAAATATGCAAAGTTAGGTTACATGTTATTTAAGGTGTCCTTGCTACAGTGTAATTACACATTTAAGTAATATCAGTTACTTACTATATGGTTAGGGTTAGGATCAGGGTTTGGTTTAGGGTTACTTGCATGCAATTATGCTAAATGTATTGTTATTATATTAGTGCGTACATGTGTTATCAGAAGTTATTATAATTGTAAATGTGTAATTACAAATATATGTAAATACACAAAAATGTAAGTTTGAATAAAAATGGCATTAAAATATAATTTAGTTTACCATAAGTGCCTGTCAGTACATTCAACCTAACACTTTAACCATACTATAAATATACGGTAGCACTTTATTTTACAGTCCTGTTCCCCATATACATACTATGTATAATAATTACAATAACTATGTAATAACTAGGTACAAACCCTGAACATACCCCTTAACCTAACCCTACCCCATGTAGTTACCTTGTATTACCAGAACTTTCTGAGATAAATACACTGTAAGTACAGTATAAGTAAAGTATGTAAAGTAAAGTGCAACCAAATATACTTTAGTTTTTTCTTAATTTTTGTTGATTTGTAATACTTTATCCGATGTTAATTTGTACAACTTAAAAATATGTAAGTATATCGCAACTAACTTAATTATTATAACAAAATGTATTCATACATTTCTGTATAATATGTGTACTGGCAGAAACAGTAAAAGGAGATAATTACAAATAAAAATATATATATCTGCAGTTAACTGCAGGGCACTTTATGGATAAAAGCACAACTGTATAATTATTCAAAATGATCGTTCCAAAGCTCTGTCTTCCAGTAAGCCTGTTGAAATGGAAAAGCTTACGTGAATCATCGCTTCACATTGTTCAATTCATGTTGGGGAATTGTGGATGAGGTACTGCTCAGAGTTTCCGGAAAGCATTAGTTATGAATGCCAGTTCCTGCATATCCATTTTCTATGTTAGACAAAAGATAATATCTCTTACTAAAAACTGATGATGTGTGACCTAGTTAGAAAGGATGTGATTCAGAAACAAGAAAACACGTATTCCGCCCGTCAGCTTGACATCAATTTCAGCACAATTAATTCTGCAACCAAACTTAATTGAGGTTTGTCAAATGTAACCCAGCAAATAAGCAAAACACGCTAGAGGAAAAGGAGACAAAAAGAAAAGTCTGGTGACCTTAATGAACAACGCAAAGTTTTGATGAAAAGCGGCAAGGACATGAAAGCTGTAATCTTTTTTGTTCGGCTCGATCTCTTCTCTTTGACTGCCTCTTTCATCACGGCTTTACAAAGGAAGTCAGTGAAGAAAAACAAGACATCAATAAAAAATATCAGTGGTAAAAAACAGCTAATTACTACAGCCTTGCAGTTGTACTCTCTGGTGTTGTGCTGTCAGATTTCAGCGAGTTCACCCCAAGGCATGAACACTTAAGTCAAGAATAAAACTTTCATTTCCCTCGCAAACAAGCTCAAAAGTTTGTTTAGAAAAATCTGCATTATTGCCAGCATTTTGAAGGACCTACTAAATACATTATAGAATTAAAGTGTAAAAATGCACCATTACCACCAATATACCATTTGTGAAGAATTAGAAAAAACATATATGTATACATTCCTCATATTATTATTTGTAATATTCTAATTTGTAGCATTTAATAAAAATATGACATTACATTTTTGTATTACTCTTGGTACTTTTGCAATTTGCAATAAAAATTTAAAAATACTGACATTTATGTGATTTATGTGATTACATATTGAAAAATTATTGGTAACAGTTTAGCGTATGGACAAATTCTCAATATTAACTGGTTGCTTATTAGCATGCCTGTCATTAACATTTATAAGTACTTATAAAGCAAATATTCTGCATGAACTTATTGTACATGCCTAATCCAATACATCAACTTAACAACTAACTTACTATTAATAAGCAGCCAATTTGGAGTTTATTAAGGAAAAAAGCATTGCTAATGGTTTGTTACTGGCGAGAATTGGACCTTAAAATAAACTGTGACCAAATAATTGGTGTATGAACAATTTGCACTCAGTAAATTTCACAAACATTTACAAAGAAATGGCAGTAACACCTTGGAAAAACTGTGGAATTTTGTAGAGAAATATCTGTAGTGCTTTCTTGAACAACATACGCCAAGAATGTTTCTATTATTTACAATTTAAAAAAATATATATTTTATATTATATGAATATATAAGAGTGTAATTGTGAAATGGTTGCACATTATTTTACAGTACGTGTACTAACATGTACTTATAGTGTACTTACTGTGTATTTATCTAAGAAAGTTCTGGTAATACAAGGTAACTACATGGGGTAAGATTAGGTTTAGGGGTAGGTTCAGGGTTAGTACATAGTTATTACATAGTAATTGTAATTACTATAATAAGTACATAGTATGGACTGTAAAATAAAGTGCTACATGTGAAATAAACCTCCAATCCACTGCTTATTACAATGTAATTACATAGTTGTTAATCACGCTGAGTTAAAGAGTTTCTTTTTGAATGAAGAAAATCATCTTTTTGGCTCGCAACATTGATGTGAGGGTTGACTCAATGTCCCGAACCACCGTCAAAATGTGTGTGTGTGTGACGGTGGTGGGTGGGGGGCTTCAGGCATGTGTGTTGGGAACGGGGCAGGAACAGAAGCCAGCCTAGGACTGCATTAGCATACTCCCAAACAGGCTGTTAGCTGAAGAGGGTTTTAATTAGCTATTTTCCCGCTAGCAAATGAGGAAATTATCGACCGAGCAATACAAGCCAGAGACAACTGGCCCGCCACCAATAAACACATGGGCTGGTACACACACGCACACAAACACATGCACTTAACATGCAGGCCTGCACATGCACATTAGTGCCTCATACACACATGCAATCATGACAAATGGCTCAGATGATGAGTAAAAAGCTATCAGTACATTTTTCTAAAGTCTCTCTCTTTCTCCCTCTATAAACTTTATATTAAAGTGTGGCACTAATGCTCTCTCCAAGTGTTTAATGGCTACTTCAGGAGCACAGATCTCCCCATAAACATAAACAGGCACAACAACATTTAAAACGTGTTTATTTACTAACACATTCCCTCTTTGTAGCAAGACTTATCAAAGGCTTAGTTAGGTTATAATTGCATCCTCGTCATGCTAGCTTACTTCAGAGGTGGCATTAATATTTAAATGAAAAGGCCCATGTTTGCCCTACGGACTGCTGAGGAAGTGAAATCTCTTCTCTTTACTCTGGAGACTGGAAGACTCTCACAGCTCCTGAATCTCAACTGGTGCGCGGTCAGAATTGAGCGTGAATTCAGTGTATATTGCTGGCAACTATAGTTGATGTACTTACAATAGTACTGTTAAACCATACAATTAAATGAGAAATTTACTGTGACCTATATAATTAAATTACTGTATATAAATGATATAATAATGCTATTATTTATTTTTACTATATTATTTGTGTACATGCTGCTATATATAATGTCTATTGCAATTAGGATTAGACTTAAAAGTAAATTTTATCTAATAAAAATCAATATCAGCCAAACAATCATGTTCTATAACACCCAGTGAAAAAGAAGTGGTCTTAATTGCACAAAAAAAAAAAAAAATTCAGTTAAATTAATATAACTATATATATATATATATATATATATATATATATATATATATATATATATATATATATATATATATATATATATATATATATATATATATATACATATATAGTTATATTAATTTAACTGAAATTTTTTTTGTGTGTGTGTGTGTTTTTTTTGTGTTTTTTTATATATATACATTTAAACTAATATGCTTTAAAATATAATGTGCAATGAAGTGTCTGAAGACATTAAAATGCTTAACTTAAATATTGTCTTTCAAAGTATATTATTTCTATAAGTAATCTTATTAAAAATATGCCAAAGTGTTTTATTTATTTAATTAGAGAGAGAGAGAGAGAGAGAGAGAGAGACAATTAATACAAAAAAATGAAATAATGCTCAACTTTAGTGGAAGCACTTCAAATGAAATGCAACTATTGTGGATTGTTATTCTACAAAATGCTGCATATTTCATATGTTTTTAAGTGTCATTAATTTGTTGTTATTGCAGAAATTTGACCATCCTTCTTTGATTTCATTGTAAACAGAAGTTTCTTTTTAAGTGGATTCTAATGAAAAGAAACATGAAAATAGGCCACAAAAAAACCAACAACAACAACAGTGGAACTTGAAGTAACTTTTTTAGCTAAAATATTCTGTAGACTTTTCTAGGACATTGTAAAAATGTTTTCTGTAAATCTTCCAGCCGACTAATTACTGACACATATAGCGGGGCTGTTATTCTGCCGCTTGTATATTTCAGAAGACCCAGAAATATCCAAAAGGAAAACATGCCACTTCATTCCAATGAGGCCTCGTCATGTTTAATATTTCACAACCTTTCTTTTCCCCTCCACCGATCCTGAAAATCTTTGTCTTGTTTCTGTCTCCCTGTGCCTTTAGGGAGGCACGGTTTCAAGGAGGATGAGAGGAGAGAGGAAGACAGAGAGAGATGCACGAGCTCCATCAGTAATTGAAGACTGGGCTGGAACCGCGAGCACAGAGAACTCGGGCAAGGCCTTCTCTCCTCCCTGTATCCCATCAGCACTGACCTACAAACTGCCCGCCTTTCCCTCCCTGGACGCCGGCCAGAGTTCACCTGCTTCACTTCATTCCCATCCCCCTTCATGTGCTCCAGGATCTGGGACTTATCAGAGGGGGTTTAAGAAAGGCAGAGAAGTGCAGTGGCACCCGCTTCTTCTGAAGAATCCACGGAAAGGTGAGGGAGTAGAGAGAGAGAGAAAAGGATGAAAAAGAAAAGGTTAGGGGTTTTTCAGCGGTGAAACTCTCTTACTTTCAATTTGGTTAAAGAAATTAGAAAATGAGTAAAACAAAACAATTTACATTTATCGTCATTTACTAACTCCGCTGGCATTCCAACACTGCATTATTTTCTCTTTTACTAAACAAAAATGAGGTAAACGACAAAAAATATCACCAATAATCATGTGACATACATGAATGGCCTTTATAGCATCAATAAATTATCTAATTCATCCAAAAACACCACAGGTACCACAATAAAATTAGAATAGCAATGCAAGATTATTTAGGAAGCACATTTCATACACAAAGGAAATTCAAAGTGCTTTACATAAAAGCAATTACTTAACCACAATCAGTACAGAAGTAATAATAATAATAATAATAATAATAAAGATAAAGTTAAGCAACTTCAATTTCATTTCGATCCTCACACATATGTAATATGGGCTAATTTATTATACTTTATTGATGCTTTTATGTTTTTAAAAGAAGTAATATTCACCCATCACTGTCATTATGGCTTGGATATTCTGTTTAATATCACATTTTGTGTTTGTCAGAAGAAAAATGCCGTAAATGCTCACAACATTTTTAAGGATGAGACTCAAACAAGTTTTACTGTACAAAATAACAACATTTAACTTTTTTTTCCCTTTAAGAACTAATACTTAGCCTACCGTAAAAATAAATCATGGCAGAATTTTTGAATATTTTATTATTTTTTATAATTATTTATTATTTTGCATGTAAAATTTCTTTGGAGACTGCATCGATCACAAAATTAAACATCTTTTTTTAAATGAATGAACTCAACAAATATAACAAATGATAATAACTCCACAATATAAAAATATACAATCTGCACTACTGCAGCTTTAAATTCCACTAAGAGTTCACAAAATGATATAAAAATCTTCTATTGCTCTCGCGTCTTCACGTGACATGAATCCACATCTCACAGTTCCCCAAACTTGATCTCTGGAACACAACAAAATGTGAAAATTCTTCAAATTAATGCAAGTCAAATGAAGAAGTCGTCCACTAAATTAGACGTTTTGACTTTCAAATCACTTCAACTGTACTTATTTCAAAAAGAAAGGTTTAAAGGTTCGGCATACATAGGATAACTTTTTAGAATACTGTAATTGGTCTTATGTAACACCGAATCACTTGTGATCAAAAGTAACGTAGGGCAAGAGAAAGGTATTTGTTTTGGTCTTGTTGAACAGTCTAGTCTTGAATTCTTCAGATAATCAGACAGCAGCATATATACGTGGCTCCTCTTCTTCTTAGTTTTAATTAGCAGAGTCAGACAGGAGAGAGAAGGCCAACAGAACAGCTTCCATTAGAGAGAAAAGAAGAGGAGAGATACAAAGAAAAAGATGGAGGAAAGGAAAGGAAAAGAAAAGAGAGAGAACTGCCGCTGTGCTTCCCCTGGTCAATTAGTGTTGCCAGAATAAGAGAGAGAGAGACTGGGAAGTGAGTGCTGGTGAGGGAGAGACCCATAACTATCTGCTGCATTTTAATTAGCTGAGTGAACAGTCCTCCACGGGATCCTCCACATACCGACCCATCACCATGACAGCCACAGAACAGCGTTCCGGGTAGCCAGACACGGCAGGAATATTTAGCTAACAAATTCCGTGCCAGGCTGAGTGTTTGACTCCATCTCAAGGCTGTGTTTTCCCTCCAGTTAATGACCTATAGGACTTAAAAGAGACCCAGACTGTTTGAGAAGCTTCCAAAACCATCATTGCGCTGTGCCAATGTGGAAGTCGTTTAGTAACTAAATAGAAGACTCTTTTCTCTAATGGCATTGCAAGTTTGTATACATGTTCATCATTTCAGACTGGTTAACCCTTTTTAGTAGAATTAAACTGTGTAATAAAAACATATTTTTATTAGAAATTCTAAAAAATATATATTATTCATATCAATTACTTACCCATTTTGGTCACACTTTATTTTAGGGTCCAATTCTCACTATTAACTAACCATTAACTATGACTTTCGCCTCAATTAACTCCATATTTGCTGCTTATGATTAGTTTATAAGATAGTTGTTAAGTTTAGGGTATTGGGTAGGATTATGGATGTCATGCATTAGGGGCCGTTCACATATCGCGCCTAAAACACGTGGAAAACGCTAGGCGCGCCGCTTTTTCCTTTTTTCCAAAGCGCTCGGGCAGAAGCGCTCCTGAGGCGACTGCCTTTGCCAAGCAACCATGACGTGCTCTCTCCATGAAGATGCGGAAATTTCAGCAAAGGATAAATGGATTTGCAGCACTAAAAATCGCTCGCAGTAGCTCTGCTAAATTTATTTCAAAATGGCAATCCATATACAGCTATGATCAGCTGTTCCTTCATCTTGGCTGAGTTTTCAACGTTGTAACGGAAGAGGATGAAGCTGATTGGTTAGTTCTTGTCACATGACCTGCGGTGCGCTTGCGGCATTCAGAAAAGTTGAGATGTTTTTAACTCGATGCGGTGCGGACGTCGTGCGACCACGTCACTTCCATTATGAGTTGGCATGGCGCGGGCCTACATTGGAAATAACGAACTTGCGCGCGCAAAAGACGCGATATGTGAACGGCCCCTTAAATGTACTTTATAAGCACTAATAAACAGCCAATATGTTAATAAAAGACATGCTAATAAGCAACTACTTATTAGTGTGAACTGGACCCAATACTAAAGTGTTACCTGAAGTTTTACTGAATTAACGTGTTGATGATTTCTTTTTTATTCATATTATTGTAATCTTTCAGCCTGGCACACACAACCATAGAAGAATGTGCTGTTTTTGACAGTTTTTCACACTAAGTCCGCCACTAATCGTGACAGGTACTGTAAAGTACTGTATAAGCAGAAGTAAAATATGTGACCAATGGTGAGTGGAGTCAGTCTTTTGCTTTCAGAATAACGGACAAATGTTAAATTAAAAAGTGCCGCAGTCATTGTTAAAACATCTGTGTATTTTGGAACTGAAATTTGGCCAAATAAGTTGCTAAACAGCTAAATCTGTTGTAATCGGCCAAATCAAACAACAACATGACTAGTTGTATATCAGTGTGGTATGTTCATTAGCTTTTCTCACTTAAGAAAATGTTCCATTTTCTTAACCTATTTACAAAACTAGTCCCAGTGGATCAGTGAAGCCAATTCCCTTTTGTTCTCTTCTTTTCTTCTTGTAGCAGGTGTGTCAGGTGGTACCTGTCAGACAGTGTCCCACTGTTCGGTCCTGTCTTTTCCATTTCTGTGCTTTACAGCTTCCACATTAATCACTGCTCTGTCTCTTCTCTCACCCGTCGTCATTTGTTCACGTCCCTATCTCCTCCTTTGCCACAAATCACTGCTAATTGGGTTCTCCTGTTTGTGCTCTCAGAGCAGAGCAGTGTATCTCCTCTCTGCAGAGACCTGCGTTTGAAGACTTCAAGCTGGAAGTGGGTGCTGACGGTAAAGGTGTAAATGCAGTTTTTCGTTTTTACCGAGGTCTAAGCAGCTCACACAAAATCAAAATTATTAATTCATCTCCTCACATTGTTCCAAAACCACACTCTTTCCTTACCATTGACAAAATTTGACATCATTTATGAGACAACTCTTCCCTGCAATTGGAAGAATTTTTCTTCCTTTATGAGGCAATGCTTTCCTGCTGTTTATGTAATTTTCCGTAGTTTATGAGACAACCCTTGCCTTCCATTGCAAAAGATTTCTGTAATTTCTGAGATACTTCCCCACCAATGACGAAATTTTCCATCATGTATGAGACAACTCTCCCCCGCCACTGACAAATGTTTCTGTCATTTATAAGACAACTCTTCCCTTGCCACTGACAAAGTTTTCTGTCATGTACTGTATGAGATGCTTCCTCGCCAATGATAGAATTTTCCATCATTTATGAGTAGGGTTGGGTATCGAATTGGTTTTATTCGATACCGGTGCCATTTCGATACTTTTAAAACGGTACCGGTGCCTAAACGGTGCCTGAAGCGATACTTCTACAAAAATAAATAAATAAAATAAAAAAGCCTAAAAAGTATAACATTAAAGAACATTAAATTTATTGAAAATAAATCCATAGCATTCACACACTCGTTGGATGCTCTCATTTCCCAAGCTTCCCTTACTCTAAGGCTAATAAATGTATTCACAATCTGGGTCATTATTTAATTCAAAACCACACATAATGTTTCTACTGTATCTCTTTCAATCACTCTGATATTTAGTTAAGATGAGTGCTGTCTGTCAATGTCTTTAATCAGTTCTGTGAATAACTGTATGGTCGTTCTTTATAAAGTAACAACAATGTCGTTTGTAAAGTACAGTCTTAGGCACAGTAGTATTTTCTTCCCAAAAAAGGGTTTTAAGCCAGATATTTATATATTTTGCTTTAGTATGACAGTAGGAAATATCAGTTTAAATTTCCAAACATTCATTTCATTAAGACTTTTGGACAGTAGTGTATGTATAAAGTATGTATAATTAGATTAAGTATATTTAAATAAGTGTAATTAAAGTATGTCTTCATATGCTTTAATGGCTAGATTAACGCTGTAGGAAACAGCTGCGGTGTAATGAGCGGTGAACGGAGCGAAAACTTTACAGTAGATGAGAAACCGATTGCTCCCCCGTGACATTTTGTAAACCGTATTTATGACAAAGAACTGCACAGATACACATATTCCAACAATCTATCGATAAACACATACCTTGTGTCCTCTGTTTCTGTTTGAGTCTGCCGATTGAAGAGGGCGCTGAAATACGGAGAGGAGACAGGTCTGCCGCCGTTTTCATATGAAATTTAAGGGGACTGACTCTGAGACAATTGTGAATTTGTGTACATTTTATGGAGCTAAAAGCTATAGCCCTGCTAAAAAAGCCTAGCAACGCCCGTGCTTCAGTAATAGATATTCAAATGTTAATAAAAAAGAATGCATGAAGCTAGAATACATTTTTATTTGTTTAAAAGCAGAGGTTCTGTTCTTTCTTTTGACATCCTGAATGTTCAGATATCTATACAACAAAATATTCTGGATGCCATATGAACATTTTGTGAAAATGATTAAAAATGCTGGTGGTGGCTGGCAACTTTTTAAAAACTAATAAATAAAACCTGCTTGGCAGGGCAAGAGTTCAAAACAAATGGTTCCTTACTGGCAAATATGGTTCCATGAAAAATCATTAACATTCATAAAACCTTACCATTTCACAAAAGAGTCTATGTAATTAATTTCATTTTTTAAGACTTGAATACAGATGAATTATAGAGCCAACCCCACATAATTATTTGTTCTTGAATGGGTTGCATTTATACAATTGCATATGCTTTATTTATTTATTTTATAGAACATTTCTTCGATTTATGACAATCTGGTTGAAATGATTTACATTTGCAGCTTATGAAATGCTCTATAAAATGGCATGAATGTGATTTATGTCTAAGCCCCAAGTTTAATTAAGTCACTTCTAATTAAAAAAATACAAATAAATAAAACATTTGGACAATTTCAAGCATCTTCCTAAATTCCTTCCTTCCTAAATCTTAACATCATTTGTGGACACACACAACAAACCCTCTGACATGATATCGAAGCACATATTTTTGACAACGGGATCACAGAGGGTTACTTTCATTGCCTTTCACAAGTCAGTATCAAACAATGGCTCTGGCCCACTGCCCAGGTAATCCTCAGGGACCGGAGCAGAACGCAGCGGGGTTCTGGAGCGGTTCTGGAGGTTAGAGGCTATTCATATTCAATACGGCCTGGGCCTCTGTTCTACAGAACCCCCCTGGATCAGACTCACCAGCTCCAGATGGCAGGGATTCTATTACTGAGGACCCCACTGTGAGGGTCCAACCCGCCAGCATCTTTAGAAAGAGATTAACCAATATCAACATACGCCAGGGTAGGCATTCCTTCAGAGATACACAAAACACTAATGGGCTCAAAATGTTAAATTGAGAACATTTTTAAATAGCTTGTCAAAATGTATTATACGAGAGGTTGTGCTAGTCACAGCTAAAGAGCGTTGCTAGACGCATAATGCCTCAAGCCCTTTGCTACTACTAAAAACTTTTTTTATTAACAAGCTAATTGTTTAAACTAATTCATTTTCATTTTGTGTTCAGAAACTATACTTTAAATTCAAAACACCTAGAATAAAAGCATCTGCCAAATGATAAAAGTACATTATTCCACCTCAAAAATCTGTTTAAAATCAAAATATAATGCAAGGAGAGAAAAATCCTTTCTTCTGTATCATGACGTACATCCAATTGAAAAAGATTATATATAATAAAAAGGGGTTCTATGCACTGGCTGTTATTATCTTTGAAAAAAAAGATGTTAAGTGCAAATCTGTCTGTAGAAGATGATATGGTGAAAACTGCAATTTTGCATTTGTATGAATTATTGCCAGAAGCCTATAGACAGATAGACTGACCTTAATTATCATATAAAAAATATACTGCATATAAAACATTTAGACAACATATAACATATAATATATAATGATACCTATATGATATAATGACATATGACATATGACATAATGACATATAACATATAACATATAACATATATATATATATATATATATATATATATATATATATATATATATATATATATATATATATACACACACACACACACACATACATATTTTAATTTTAAACTAGGATATAGTAAGTTTTAATATATAGGTTAATATTTATTATAACATACATTTTACTTATTTCTATATTTAAATCATCTTTAAATATATAACATTAAGTGTGATCTTCAGGGACTTATACAGTAGCTGTGTGAACAGGTGTTTCATATGATATACAGTATCATGTTTCTATATTAAAACAGATGTAACACTGTATCAGCCAATGAACATCCAGTACAAGAAGTGATTTATTTAATATAGGCTAATAATCGGTCTTCAGTATCATAAGTGTTGATTCCTTACAATGACAAATTGACAATACCTCTAAACCTCTGCAAAATATTACAAATAATGTATCCCAGTCAGCAGAGATGATATTTATCTTCCTTTAACATGCCTGTTATAGCATTAACATGTGTTTTGAATCCTCTGCCCCAACATCAAGCAACCCCGACCGGAGAAAAGCGAATGCCGCTTTGTTTCCGTCAAGCTCGGCTTAATTTTCTCCCAGCGTTTCGAAGTCAGTCCGTAATTGAGTGCATTGCAGTGCACAAATATAAGCCCTTTCATCATTTACAGACTCTGCTGCTTATTTCCCCTCTCCCCGTCTTCAGCAGCATCTGAGGGTGATAAATTATTTACACAGGGTATGGATCTACAAGCACTCAATCCACTGAAGTCACTCAGCCATATTGCCCCGGGGAGAAGAGTGTGGCCAGGCATTTTACGAAAGAGCAAGCAAGCGTGGCGATAATGCACCGGCCCGATAAAGGTCAGCAGCCCCCCTCTGGGTCTCCTGTGATATTTTCATTATTGAAGGGAAGAGGCTGCTACAAGCTAGCACTCGCTGCACCACTGCACTAAGACTGAGAGTAAGTAAAGTGACTCAGGATGATCTAGTAGGCTACGTACATTACATTAAAGCTTAAACTTAGAAAGAAAGACAAATAGTCCATTAGAATGCTCAAACATTCTACATTCATGCAACAAGATCAACTCCAACAATAAATTCGAGTTTAGTCAGAGATTACAGTTTAGTCAGTACTATCAGGAACAAAGTATTCCAAAAAGCAGTGTAAAAATGGCCAATTGACCCTCCTTTAATTGTTTGTGCATATATAGTGTTCTTCAAATCTTTAAAGTATATAAAAACCGTACATGCAGATAATAATACAAATAAAAATATTATTGAAAATATTGTTATTAAAAGGTGAGATTATGTTACATTAAAAGATAACATTAAAATTGAATAAAAGGTGTTATTTTAAACCATTCTTATTCAAAATGTTAATCCTATTCAATTACAATTATGTAGCCACTTGTAATAAAAATAGTATTAATAATTTCAATTTTAATCATTCTGAAATTACAAATAGAGATTAAAATAAAATAAGAAATAATAGGTAAAAAAATAAGCTAATTGCATTTAATAATTCAAGTAACCTGCAATTAACGGTCTGAAATGTTAAACTATTAAATATAAAAGTATTTTTCACAAGAGAATGGTTCACCCCAAAAATGAAAGTTGTTTATTCATCCTCATGTTGTTTTAAATCCATAGCCTTATTATTTTTTGCACAACACAAGAGGGGAATGTTTAAAGATTTGTTTTCCATACAACAAATCCATAACTAAAGCAGTCCATAAAACAAAAAAATCTTTAGGTCACACAATGTCACTTTTCACAGTGAGGGCTCTCCCAGATCAGCTGAACTAATGTGAGATCCAGAAACTGTTTTACAAAATCCTTTCGAGTGCAAATATGACCCGAACACTGATGTAATACAAATATTTAATTACATCTTGTCATAAAAAGGCTTTAAGTTAGTGTATTTTTCATGCTGTCACTGCTAAATGATGGATGTTTAGATTGTAATTGCTTTCTGTGCTGTCAGCAGTGATTGTGCTGCCCAAGAAACAGATTTGATGCTTCTTAATATCCTCACAGAACCTCAAAAGTGCATTATATGTTTTAAAACATATAATGGAGCAGTGCATTATTTATTGACTTATTTATTGCATGTCTTGCATTATATTCAATTACAATACTATTACTAATAATATGACTATATCAAGGTATTTTTCTAAACACCTAAATAACTGACATTTAATCAATATGAGTTATTTTAAAAGAACAACACAAGTTTGCAACTATATAAAGCAAACAACAGAGCCCTGTATTATTAAGCGGTGTTTTCTTATGCAGGTTTAGTAGTTAGATGATCTGCTGGGAAGTGCAATGCAGAAATGTGTGCAGAATGTCAGTCAACTCGAAATACAAACCAACAGAGACCCCGGCCTTCATTGCTAATTCAGCAGATAACATTCTTTTAATGGAATTTTTCATTCTTTTGAAATGACTTCCTTGCCCAAGTGTGATCACCATCCCATAACTATTAAACATTAAATGGAATTATCACTCTGCAGTCACTAAACGACTAATGTTCAATTCGTTTGTAGCCAGATTACATAAATGCAGAAGTCAGATGTGGAATTAGATTAACTCCCCCCAGCTTTCTGCCATGTTTAAAGTACAATCACAAAGTTACACATGCTCTGTGGATATGAAAATGCGG
Organism: Carassius gibelio; assembly: GCF_023724105.1. NCBI lineage: Eukaryota > Metazoa > Chordata > Actinopteri > Cypriniformes > Cyprinidae > Carassius > Carassius gibelio. The sequence goes on along the minus strand of NC_068411.1, from coordinate 11,757,891 downwards.
TGGGCTGTTAGGACTTGACTTGTGCCTGAAGCGAACACGGCGCTCTCGCTTCCCTCCTGAGATGTACACAATGGAGCACAATGCAGGTGGAATTGAAGTTGCGCGAGGTCACCTCGGCTCCTGTGAGAGGCATATCAATAGTGCTGCTAGTCAGAGAGCTGATGAAGTGCAGAACAGCCTGGCAAATCAAAATATAGCAAATATTCCTTGATTGGAAAATTAAAACTACCTGCATCATTCAGACCTGGATAATATGATCAAGTGAATGTAAAACAGCTCAAACAATTGTCCTTCTGTGTGTGTGTTCAGTACTTGAAATAAAAAACTATTTTTTTAAATTATATATTATAGATGCATTTTTATGTTTGACAATATAAAAAGGTTAAAAAAAAGAAAGAAAAAAAGAAGCAATTTTTCAAACCCCAATGATAAAAATATGTTGAACTACAGTGGCTTAAAATGTTTTCGTCTTGTTTTAATCAAAAGCTTTTATTAATCTACTTTTATTAATTAATCCCAGCTGTGCTAATCACATACTAGAATATTTGCATCATTCAAGATAATACTTAAGCAATGCACAGTATCAATGCTGTTGGGTATGACTTTTCTGAATCTGTTGTGATTAAATTCTGTTTTACCATCAGTGTAGAAATCGGTCTAGTTTTCATTTCGCAGCTAGTTGTTTATTTGAAACAAAACATTAGTATACCACTGCATTGTAACAGTTCACTTTTTTTTGTTGTGTTATTGAAATTGGCCCCATTATTTTGTTATGCACTTCTGAATTTGACAGTTGCTCTTAAGCTGAAATCATGCATGCTTTGATTTGAGCTGCTTAATTGGGATTGTTGAAATCTAGAAATAAAGCAGTACCAACAATACTACTAAGTCTAAATAAAATTTGACTATTTACTATCTATGCAAAAATAAAAAGCGGGTATTGATATCTAAATAGGCCATATGTCTGAATTAACATGGCCTGTTTGGTTATGGTACTCACAAATATAACATTTAACTCAATCTGCAATCTCAAATGAAGCGTGGTGAATCATTGGGTTTAACTGTAAAAATGACATAATTTATACTTTATATGTTTATCAAGTGCTGTAAATACAACATATATTAAGTGTTTTAGCTCATAATTATAATTACAGTGTTGTAACAATTAATATAATCTTATTAAAGATCTTAATTGAACTTCCACATCAAAATGAATCCTCTGTCCGATTTTAATATGCAGCTCTGGCGATGTTTTTGCCTCTGAATTTTAAGCAGCTTAAGCAATAAGGAAGCCCATGTCAAGCGAGCGGCGCGTTCTGACAACCGAGCGCAGGCATCTGTTAGCCTGGTGGTCTTTTCCGACTGTGCTCGCTGAATTCTGCTGATCGACAGGTTCAGGTTGCCGTCCCCCGTCAGTCAACATGACGCATCTGTAAAACGCCTGCGCCGCTGTCACTCAAAACAAGAGCTCTGGACGCGCTCACAAAAGATGGGGAGGCAGGATGAAGGACACGGCTGATGCAGCGGGCACATCAGAAGGGCTACAAGACCTATCTGTTGTCATCCGCTGCCCCCTGACTTAGCCATCGAGGGAAGGAGAGCTCCCTGACCTTGTCCTCCGAGAGAAAATAGCATGAAGCAATCTTCCACAAAGCCCTCTCGAGAGATATGGGTTGTCTCTATTAAACGAGGAAATAAAGCAAACCCTGTGGCAATTTGGAGTCTTCAAGCGAAGCATGATGGGTCAGTTCTTTCGCTGTAATTTTCTTTCCCTCGCCCTGCTCGCCTTTCACAACAAGCTCATTAAAACCGTGCATCAACTGACATTTTACCCCTCTCGCTCCCGCTCTAGTTGTGGATCATTAGGTAGCATCGTGCGGCTCTGAGGAAGCGCAGTCTTTGAGATGTGTGTGTGTGTGTGTGTGGTTTGATGAGCGTGTCACCCCCTCACCCCCAAAGATGTCTCATTAAGAGTTCAGTAGAAGCACCTCTCTGTCCCCCCAATCCGTTGTTCCCTCCCTCCGTGCTCATTCCCTCTCTTTTCGTCTGCTAATTAGCTGGCATTTTCGCCTCTTCTGTGCGTCCCCAGTTACATCTGGGAAGGAGACGGATATGATTTTTCTTTAACCCAAAGGCCAGCTTAATCAGCTGAATTAATGACTTTATTACCCATACTGCCCTGGGCAATGCAGATTGTTTCCCCTGTAACCCGCGTTCTCTTTATTTTTAGTCACATACATCTCAGAATCTATATGCATTAAAAACAAAAACACAGATGGACATAGAGATGAAAGATGGACAAGGAAAAATAGGTACAAAACTATAGGTGCTGTGGAAGATACCTTGGAACAGAGATTTTTTTTTTCCTGCTTTGGTTGTGAAATTCATTCTTGTAAATTAATTCTGCACTATCAATATATATATATATACACACACACACACACACACACACACACACACACACACACACACACAGTAAAACAGTGAAATATAGTGTAAAAATGTGAAATATAGATTTTTTATTCATCTTCAGTGTCATTTCCTTCAAAAATCATATATGCTGATGTGATGCTAATTTTCTTTCTTATTTGAAAATAGCTGAAAACCTTTTTTAATCAGGATTGTTTCATTAACAGCCTATACAAAATAATAATTTATTAGATTTTTTTTTCTGTCACTTTTGTTGATTGATTAAAAGTATTCATTTCTTTAAAAAGTATTGCTGATCCCAAACTTTAGTGTACATTTTATTCTTTCTTCTTAATATTTAACCTTTTTAAGATGTCTAAAACTCTTGCATTACCATAAACATAACAAACATCTTTAAATGTTTATTTTCTAAAAGTATGTCTGTAATATAGCTAAAATAGTTATAGAAACTGATGTTGATTCATGATTAATACCCTTGCTGACTTAATAACTGCAGATTTCCAATGTCTGGTATCAGAAAACATTAAAAAGACAGGGGGCACTGGGGGGCTTAATTGCTTACACTGTTTTTGTGGAACAGGTGTTCACAGAAATTCTATTTATTTGAGCATTTAATATCTTTAAATATTGTTTTCACATGTCTGTTCTATAATTGCCTTTGTTCCATTAATGAGAAAAAAAAGTGTTAAAGGTATTTGTTTCATTACAAAACTGGCAGGTCTTTCTTGCATTAGATAATTGAAGTCATTTTACCTTTTATGCATTTTCACTCTGAAGCATCTCATTTGCAATTTACAGTGTATGTAATTGGATAAATGCATGTGTAATTACAAACTGGCACAATTTTTTACTCTTTTGTAAATATTCATGTTTCATTGTGATAATCGTGTTCATATTTGTAAATGATCTGCAGATGAGTTCAAGTAACTAGTGAAAATATATTTGAACCATAATATTCAATATATAAGTTTGCCTTGAATTTTTTACGATTTTATAAAGAGAGAGAGAGAGAGAGAGAGAGCGAGCGAGCGAGCATAAAATAAAAACAAAATGCACTTTCATTAGTATTTTCAATTAAAATCACATAAAGAATCAAGGAAACTTGAATATTAGATGAAAAGGAAAAAAAAAAACATGCATATCATACAACAATTATAGTCTGGTGTTTAGCAGCAGTCTAGATTTGATCAAACTGATCAATTAACAACACTGTCTGATTTTTTTCTCTGTCAGAAACAACCCATTATCCAATCAAACTTCTCTTCTAATCACCAGCCACTTTTGTCAGTGTTAGTGGAGTGTGTTTTTGTCACTGGTCTGGTGAGAGGATGTTTCTGTCCCTACAGACTCATTAGAATATTGCACCTGCAGTTCAAGACATTTCATATGCAGTGAGGACAATACTTGTTTGGCTGCATCAAACACTTCCTCTCCCAGACAAGGAAATGTGATTAGAAGTGAAGGTGGGGTTCAGTCAAAAAGGAAGTATTCATTAACCTAAATCACCCTTTCCACAACTCCAACCCCCCGTGCCATCCACACTCCTCATCCTCGACACGTTCAGAAGCTGAATGCACAATTGTTAACGAGAGATGGGAAAGACGGATATGTCACTGTTTCCAAACAGTTCACAAGATATTTGTTATGTGCAAGTGGATTAAACAGCAAAAAGAAAATGAAACAAAAGATAAGCAAAGCCATTCAGTGCATTTCGAGGCCCTAAGACTAGCTCGTGTGCTGGAATGCACTTCGTCTTGTTCATATTAAGAGTCTTACTGAGCCACACTGAGCAAACAGGAAAATAATAGTATGATCTTATGATGGGTTGTAGACTTTCAATTCAGAAATACAAGATACCTCAGGTGGAAATGTGTTCATGTAATCACTCATGTAATAAAAGGTTTAAAATATCAATTAAATAATCCTTAAACCATCATCTTTATGTTTGCGGTTGGAGCTGTGGTGTTGTTTGTATTTTGTCTCCCCCTGGTGGACAGAAGGAAAATTATGTAACGTTATACGTTGAAGAAAGAAATCATAAAAGCCTATTTAAATCTATTCTAAAATATCTAAATATTCTAAAATAATCTAAATCTAAAATCTATTTTGAAGAAATTTTACTCACTGGAACTGGTTTAAACCTTGTGTGAACTTGTACATTAACTGATAAGATCAGACTGCAGTCTTCAGCAATACTAAAGCACAAAATTTCATTTATGTAGTGCAAATGTGCGTTTTTCTGACTGACAAGGTGCATGATTATATCCAAGTGGATTTATAGAAGTATTAATTATATCATTATTGATATACTTAATTATCTCTCCATCGTTTTACTAACTACACTTGAACATTTCATTCACTTGAATAAGTCAAAAGTTAATATTTAGCACAATTAGATTGCCCTTTATTTTGTCTGCTGTTTTGCCAACAAGGAAAATAGTCTAAAGGAAGTCAAGCTGAATTATCCATCACACACGGCCACAATATAATGGTTTTACTTCTTGAATGTATCAGTTTTCAGTGAAGAATGGAATAAGTGAATGATTCAATAACTCTCTCAAATGTGACATAGCGGCTGTCGCCACCTACTGGCGGCGCAACCTTGAAATCTCAAGAACTACTGTACTCTGATTGATGGTGCAAACTGGTACATTATTTTAATTCGTTATTGTAATCAAATGTTGTAGTGTTTATTGAATTGTCTAATTAATTTAAAATTTGGACACTGACAAGAGAAAAAAAAACGTAATTATTCTGTGGAGCACGAAGAAGGTGGATAATGTTCATATGCAATGTGTTACATCAAGCAGCTGATATCTAACCATGTGTTCATTTAGCACATTGCGCTATTCTTATTTGTGAAACTGTAGGCCAGTTTCATTTTCTTTTTACCACCTTAAATGTAACTTGATCTACATCAATGAATACAGACATGGTCATCAGACCACATTTCAAGATTTAAAGAAAATAGCATCTGTTTGTAAAAGCGTATTTGTTGAACTGGGTGGCAGCCATGGCAACTAGGACCGGTTAATTAGAAGCTTATGGAGGAGACAATGATGCAACCTTGGAGAGATAAATAATGAATTGATAATGTGCACTTGCGGCCTGAATACTTGGCCAGATTTGCTAACGACTCTTAATACCACAAAGGGAACACGTTCACTAAGGTCATCTTAAAGAGAATGCAAGCTCATATCTGCTTTGGTTTCATCAAATGTGCTGTAGCATGAGGACGGATCAGGATGTACTGTCTCATCTTACCTAGGATCAGGTCTACAATTGTGCATTTTTTTTTTTTTTTTGGAAGAGTATGTTGCCATCTCCTGGCCAAAAACTGCATTGATTAGCTGCATTTCTTTTTTTATTACAGTTCATTAGATTGCCCGTTTACATTTACAACTATATTTAAAAAAAAATTTCATCAGGAAATTTTTTTTTATAGAAAATAATATTATATATAATATACACACACACACACACAAAATAAAATGAAATACATTTTAACATGTCACTAACAAGGTAAAAATACTTTGGTTTGTTAGCTATTTTCTTATGAAAAAACCCAGTGCTAAGAAGCTTATGTACAACTTATGATTTTTGAACAGACTTCTGATGTAATATTAAAAATGTGCTGCTTAATATTTTTGTAAAAGGCATAATACACTACCACTCAAACGTTTGAGGTAAGTAAGATTTAAAAATCAAAAGAAAAAGAAATAAGGCCTAATACTTTCAATACAAGGACTCATTAATTAAACTGATTCAAACTAATTTTTTGGACCATATTTATATTTATTTATGATATTACAAAAGATTTCTGTTTCAAATAAATGATATCCTTTTCAACTTTCTAGCCAAAGAATTCTGAATGAATTAATGAATGAAAGACTGAATGAAACTGACAAATTGGTAACATTTTTGGAAACCATGCCAAGGACAAATAAAAGGCATTGTAAAAGTGATTTATTTAGAAAAATATATCCATAAATACATTTTCAACTGACACACACACACAGTACATGTAAAACAACTGTAATTGTACTGCACATATATGAGCAGCGTAGATTTAAATGGCATACGTGTCGTTGCAAAACTCATAATAACACTCCAAACCCAGCAGATGAGTTTTAGGAGCTGTAAAGAAACTATAAACCTGAGGTGAAAGGTCATACAGCTTTCTGTCACAGCACTGATCTGTACTTGCAGGCAAACATGATCCACACAGCACAAGCCGACTCTGGATAGGCGAACACACGAACCCTCACCGCCAGTCGCACATGATCCCCTCGGCAGCAAACAATCTCATCACAGAACGCTGATCTGAGTCATGCATATAAAACAAGTTTAGATGTTAGTCATTTGTCTTTTTTTAAAGCTCCACTGTCCACTAACAGCACTGAACAAAATTGCTATTTCTTTGCTACTTCTTTAAATGGTTTTAAAATGGACATATCAATAATAAAGGCATTGTTGGTAGCTGTTTGTTTGTGCAGGTACCTGAGGCAGGTAGCGAATGCCCTGCGTGCATTCCGGTGCAAGAAATGAATAGGAAAGCCTTTAAAAGTGTGTCCGTCGGGTACCGCTCTTCTCACGGCATCCTGAAACTCCTCGTTTCCACACGACACACCTGTACAGCGCTCTAGTTCATACGCCGACAGCGCTGCCGACAGCAGGTATGACAGGTGATCATCCCAGACGGTTGCCAGACCAAGATCCTACAGACAAAAGCAAGTAACTTTAGCAGACAACTATTTTCTTGGTGTATTTTCAAAGTCAAGAAAACAGCCTCGTATGACTGTGATGAACTCAGATTTTACATTTTCAAAAAGTAGAGCAACATTCATTTTCCTTCCAACCATAAGTCACTTTTTTCCTTCGAAAATAATTACAAAAAGCATCACTTACGTTGCTTTTAGATGGAAGGTTGCTTGTGCATGTGTGGATTTATTACCTTTCTATGCTCTGCTAATAGGTAGCGCATTTCCAGCTCAAGTTGGTTGCTGGCCTCATTAGGCGCTATAGAAGGGGAGCAGAGAGGAGGAGTCGGGGGGAGAGAGGAGGTGGAGCCGGGCGCACACACAGATCTCACGGCCTCCTCGCTCATAGCCTTCCAGCGGGAGCCGTCTGTGAAGTCAAACACACACAGCTCCACAGCATCTGACGGCTGACAGTTGGCCAGGAACGTCTTGTGGTTGAAGACGCAGCCGAGCGTCCGGTAAGGGTGGCTGGGTTTCGGTTGGGGAACCATGGGGGGAGCATCTGGGTCTATTGGACGGTGGAGGTATCTAGTACAGAAAGTAAAACGGGAAGCAAGATATTAAACATTATTAACAACAACGAAATCCGTGTGATGTCTGATTTAGGAACAAATGACTCTTATGGTACTTTGATGAATCAGTCAAACAGCCTCAAACTCATTAATGGATTAAATCAGACTCACTGACTGAGTTTGCGACCGACTTTCACACATTTTTTTTTCATTTATGTCTGATTCCAAAAAAAAAAAGGAAATTTACTTGTAATTAAAGATTCATATTCATAACCAGTTTTGCTATCGGGAATGAAAATTAAAACTAAAACTATAAAAAATAATTTTGTTAATTTAAATAAATACGAAATAAAAAATTGAAATATTAAAAAATTTAATAAAAATAAAAACAGAAATTAGAAATTTGCAGTGTCAACTAACCAAAAATAAGTACTAAAATTACTCAAACTGAAATAAAAGATAAAAGTCAAACTGAACATTTTTTTTAATTAAACAAGCACATACAGTAAGAAAATTACTTAAACGTAAACTAAAAATAAAACAAACTGAAAATATCAAAATAAAAGCTAATTCAAAATATTAATAAATATTAATTCAGTATGTAAATACTAGTTAATAAATTGTTTTGTTGCTTAATAAATATTCTAAAACCATTCAAATATTTAACAAAGGCTGTTTTTGTAAATCGTTTAGCATAGTGCGATCAGATTATAATTTTTAATAACTGTAAAAGAAACTTTGTTTGGAAGTAGAACTGTAAGGTGGGTGACATTACGTAAGCTTAATCAATACAATAATTTACCTTTTTTTTTTTTTTAAACAGTTAAAAATATTAACAAACCCAAGTGCTTAAACTAAGTGCTTAAACTAAAAAAAGCCATTAGGCTCCTAAATGTATACATTTTAAGTAATTTTCTTTTAGTTTCGAGACATTTTAGGCATAGTTAGAATGGATGAATTTTTACCTGTGTGCAGTGAAACTTTCCCAAAAGGTGATGGAACCGTCTGTACTGCAGGTCATGACCCAGGTGTATGGAGTGTTTTTGGCTTTGGTGCCCACACATACATAAGCATCCAGTCCAAATCCCAACAGCAGACTACACAGAAGTGTGGCATGATCCTCACAGTCGCCCTGACAATAACAAAAATTCATCAAATTGATTTATCAACGTTCATAAAAACAGCACATATGAATTCTAAGGTTTTACTCTAGCTTATGGTTATTCAGGTTCAGTGCCTAGTGTTAAATCAGCATGTCTTGCCTTGTTTCTGCACAGAAAGGCCATCATAGAGCACCACTGCTCCTGCCGGACTCCTCCACCTACCACCGGAGCTCTCTCCTGAGCTAACAGGCTAACGAAACGCGCCGCCTGTCGCGGACTCTCAAGCAGCCTGCCGGCACGTAACACCCGTACATATGAACACACAGGCCGGTTCACACCATTTTCATCCTGGATAACACACAAGTTTTAGAAAACATCGGAGGCAAATCCTGTTATGAAGAAGAATAACTCAACAAAATACAGCAACATTCAACAGTACATTGCTCAGTAACTTCAGGTCACCTGTGCAAAGATCTTCACCAGCTTGGACTGGTGCGAGGGTCGAATCTCCAAGAACTCCTGCCACCACTGTTTGGCATACACCAAAAACAGCCTCTCCTTCTCCGCTGTTTTCTGCCTTTCCAGGGATTGCTGGAAGAAGTAAGATCCGCAGTTTTTGTTTAGGCAAGCGGTTTTTAAAATGCAATGTTACGGAGACAAATAACAGAGAAATAAGGAGAATGAAAAAGCTTTGTTGAAGACTTATCCCCACTTTCGTAACAAATGGTGTTTAGAGAATAACAACTCCTTTAAAGGAATGTTCTGGGTTCAAAGTGAAAAAATGGTGGACAGTAAAAATGGCTAACTGACAATGTGTATAGGTGTGGTTTGTTTTAACTGCTCATCACATGGTTATGACTGGAGCAGAACATTTTAAACAATTTAAAACAATGATCAATACAAGCGCGCTTGATTGTCACGCGAGTTCTAAAAACGCATTCTATTTTGTAAATAGGAGTTTTTTTGTGCGGTAGAGACAAACGCAGCAGGCTTCAATGCACAGAATATGTGCTGTGAGCCACGTGCTCGTTGCTTGACAGTGCTTCCACTCTCTGTTATTTTAGTCTTTTACTTTAGATATGCTTTCATATCTGCCGTTTGTTTGTCCTGAAGCTCGTGGCTGCGGTTAAATTCACTTGCATCTACTTTTATGATACAAAATTGATGTAAACACTGTTATGTTCTCAGAACAGGACAAAACATCTGATATGTGGAAACAGATTACATCAGAATGCATTAGTGTGAATGCAGTCTACTAAAGCTGCCAGTGTCTATGATCTCATCAGTAATAATCAAATGGCAATAATGCAGAGAAAAAGAAAAACCCATAACTATGATTAACTGTAAACTTTCAAAACTTAAAGCACTCCCAAATACTGGTTCCATTAGTTAATATTAGTTAACTACCTTAGTTAACATGATCTAAGGAAGAACAATCCTTCTACAGCATTTATTAATTGTAGCTGATATTAATTTCAACATTTACTAATGGAGTATTCCAATCAAAAGTCGTGCTTGTTAACATTAGTTAATGCACTGTGAATGCGCATGAACTTACAATGGAGAACCATTTTCATTAGCTAACATTAACAAATATTAATAATACTACAGTAATAAATGTATTGTTCATTGTTTGCTCATGTTAATTAATATTTTAACTAACATTAACTAACGGAACCTTATTCTAAAGTGTTACCAAAAGTGCTTTTTGTTTATCACTTTGATTTGATAGTTAATTTGAATAGTTTGATATACCGTATTTTTCATACCATAAGTCGCACCTGAGTATAGGTCGCATCAGTCCAAAAATACGTCATGATTTCTCCTGGTTCATTTCTCTCGGTTCATGTCAAATTAATTTTGATAAATAAGTCGCACCTGACTAAAAGTCGCAGGACCAGCCAAACATTGAAAAAAAGTGCGACTTCTAGTCCGGAAAATACGGTAATCATGATGTATTGTAATGCATCGTGATATCGAATTGAATTGAATCATTTACATGATAATCGTAATTGAATTGAATCGTGAAACCAGTGCTGATTCACACCCCTACATTATGTGGACTAATCGTTGCAGATTAGTGTCATGCAACGGAGCGGTTTGGAACAATGAATCGCTGAGTGAATCTTTTGGGAGCTGCTGAACAAAGAAGGTAAAAATAAATGCATATTATAAAACAATGAAAGTTTTTTTGACCTTGCATCCATGTCAACCTGTTATTGGGCCTCCCCAAAAACAAAATATGGACCTTTCATAACCCATAATGGAGCATTTATTCCTGGTGCAATGTTTTGCCCCATAGACTTTCATTACAAGGGCATTACTGTAACCATTTTTATTACAGAGACTTGTTTATTTTTTTAATGCTAGCAGTAGAGCTTAACTTGTGCTTAATCTGAAACATTCCTTTGAATGTCATCCACAATGACTTAATTTGAAAGAAACCTAAGCATTTACATACTAATGCCTCACCTGGGTGGTGACAACATCCAGGCTCAAGGTCTCAGTAAGAGGAGGATACAGTTCCAGTTTCAGATTCAGAACACCAACAGCTACTTTACATTCACTGCCTGAGGAAAAAAAGACATGCACACATGCTCATAAACAACTTTTAAGCCTCAACACCCTTTAATGTGTTCTTTGCTACTTAAATGTACAGCTTAAATCTCAAAAAGAAGGTACTTTGAAGAATGCTGCAATTGTTTTTGTTCATAAAAGGAAAGGTACTATTAGTCAAAATATCTTCTTTTATATTCCAACGAAGAGAGCAAGTCATTCAAGAATATCATAAGGATAAATACTCATATAATTGGATTTTTGGGTAAACTGCGTGTTACGAATGGAAAAGGTTCGCCATTAATAATATGACATTTGCTTACCCACTCCCAGCAGTTCTACTGAGACACCGGTTTTCCCGTTGGGAGCACTGAGAACTCTCCTCCAGTCAAGAAAATAAGAAGAAATGAGTGTTGTGTCCCCAGATGTGTCGGTTTTAATCAGCACCATGTGCACTGGGTCACAGATGGACAGCATGGTGGTAGCATCAGCCATCTTGCCAGCATCTCCTGTGCCATAACAAAAACACATGACAGGTTCTTGAAATGAAATGGAGAACATTATGGACTGCTAGAAAAAGTAGGGTTGCTTAAGAAACCTGGGCCATCTCTGTGGACCTCCAGAAGAAAGCCCTCCTGTAGGTCTGGTTCACAGGCACATGGGACTGGTTTGGAGCGGAAGCGCTGGTTGCGGAAGTGGAGATGAAGGGTGAACGTAGAGCACACCTGACCAGGTAAAGGTTCTGGCTCCTGCAGGTGTTCCAGGAAGGCCTTACCGCCCAGAACTTGTAGGTAGAGGTATCTCCTCAGTGGACTGATGTTAGCTGGTGAAATGTTTTTAAAGGGGTAGTTCTCTTACTTTGGTTGAACTGACTTTTAACGTAATGCACAGAACATGTCTGCAATTGTGTTTTAAAGATGAGCTCATTTATGGGTTTAGAATGATATGAGGGTAAACAGTCACTCACTTGTCTTCAGCTGTGCGATGTTCTTGTCCACAAAACGAGTTGCAGACTTGTTCACAGAATCAGGTTCAGCGTGAGAAACCTCCTGATGGGAAATCAACTAGTCTTTTAAAGCGATACTAAATATCTTTGCTTTGGTAAAGAGATGCATTCATTGTACAATCTCAGTGTATGCAGAACATAATCAGAATACTCCTAGCACATTTGTGAAGTGGAGGTCTTTCATCACGTCATCCACGATTCCCCTCCGCTGGAGAGCATGTATGAAGTCCTCCTCAGAGAGAGAGCGCTGTCCATGCTGCCCATCAGCCCTCACGGTCTCCGCTAAAACATCTCGAATTCTCCCATGGATATCCATCTGAAAACGGTTTCGTTGACAACATTGGGAGATTTTCAATATCAAGATGTAGGTTAGGTCAGGTCATTTTTTAAAAGAAGTCCCTTATGCTCCCAAAGGCTGCATTTATTGGATTGAAAACAGAGTAGGAACAGCAATACTGTGAAATCTGATTACAATTTAAAAGCACTGTTTTCTATTTTAATACATTTTAAAATGTCACTTATTACTGCGATTTTCAGCAGCCATTACTCCAGTGCTCAGAGTCACGTGATCCTTCAGAAATCAATCTAATATGCTGAATTCAACATAAAATGTATTCAAATGAAAAGCAGTTCTTTTAAATTGTGAGGATATTTAACAATATAATTTTTTACTCTATGCGTGATCAAATTAATGCAGCCTTGCTGAGAATAAAAATAAACGTGTAGTTGGACGTTTTACTTAATTAAATAAAATAAAATTGTATTTGTAGTAATTGCACAAAAATGACACGATGTAAATGTGTGGTTGGTTGTCATGTCAACCACCTAAATACACTAGTAAAAACAACAACAACAACATCACATGGGAAAACAAACCGTAATGCATTTCTAGTAACGTTAAGTTAAAACTATGATTTTAATCACAAAAAATGATGTAAAACAGGAAAATAATGGTTTCTGACATAATTTGTAAACACAGGCGAATTCTATTGCACGAAATGCAATGAACAGTCATGATTTGCGAGTAACATCTGATCTTTAGCTTGAGTTAACGTTACCTTGATTAAATGGTCATGGATTATTTGTTTTAATTCAGTTGCTTTTTCTGGAGGCAGAGACATGTTTTCGAGCGTGAAAATGCCACAAGAGTTTCAAACCAAACAATAGTAATCATTTAAAATCAGCGTCTACATTAAACACAGGTTTTCAACATAAGTTACTCATATTATCAATTTTCTTCTGTTCTTTTCTGGATGTGATGTAGTCCTGGCTCCAACTGACGTTTTAAATCCTGGCGGAAAGGCGAGCGGGAGGCTGTCGTCACAGAGCCTGCGTATACTCGCAGTTACGGCTTTAAAATACACTTAAAGCTGCAAAACAAAAACCTAACTACATTACGTTTAACGAAAAACAGTCTTTATTAGCTTTAACACTTTAGGATTTCGTAGATTCTAGAAAATATTAAACTCTACGGTTTAAATCAGGCACAGCGTCTTCATACTTAGGAAATGACGTCATGAAATTCAGCCCCTGGATCTTGTAGTTCTCGTTTATTATAAACACAAACTGTACTTTGTAGGCCTAATGTGTGGTGTACCATACATTAACATATTCAGTGTTCCTCTCTCACTTTTTGGCTAAATGGTCTTTTGGCCTCTTCTAAAGAGGATGAAAAAGACTTTATTAAATCTAACATTTTTTGCTAAAATTGCACATCCCCCACCCCTAGATGTCATTTTTGAATTTACAACGGTTCAATAAATGTTCAATATTTACAGTGTAGTATGTAGCTATAATTTTATGTTTATTCAATAATAAAAAGTTATCTTGTAGTTCTCCACAGCGTGTTTTAGTCATGCCAACCTGTCCTCACTTAAAGTCCTTACTTAGCAACTTAGTTCTTTAAAACAAAGCAGCTTTAAAATGTGTTTGAGAAACAAATGTGCAATTTATGTTGTAAAACAAAACATCAAGTAGTATTTACCATAGACATGCTTCTCTAGACATGCTTCTCATGCTTACTGTGTATTTTTAAATGGTTATATAGATTTATTTATTGACTGTTGTTGATAGAGTCACTTTTTTATTCTTTTAGCTGCTAATTGATGTCATCTTAATTTTATTGTGTAGAGATATGCAATGACAATAAACCTAAACTAAACAAAAAAAAAACTAAACTAAATCCAATCTGCAATTCTAAAATCATAAGAAACTCCCAGAGTAACCAAGGCTTGTGCTTTCTCTTCTTTCCGGTTTTGGACATGACAAAGCTTCACATTAGGAACCGTACGATAGGCTAATATATGTAAATGTAACCAAACCTCTCTGACAAAGAATTACATCATTAAACATTTAAATATTTTTATTTTAGCTAAATTTTGCACTCACAACTTACTTTAAGTGACTTATTAATGAAAAACTTTTTTTTTTTTTTACTATTTAATATAATTAAAAATATTTCCAGAGCTTTAGAACTATAGTATACCAGGAGAATGAGTTCAACAGCTTTTATATTAAATTATGCCCAATCCAGATGTCACTTACATTTGCAAGGCATGTTTGGAACAGCTTTCTCATATCTTTGCAAAAATGTTATTAGCTCTAAAAAGGTCAGCTTTTTCCCGTACTTGTGACAACAGACTGCTGAGAGGAAAAGGGATTGTTCTTTCCCGGCTGGTCACTTGGCTAGATGGAATGAAATTACCACTCCACCATTAGCCACTTCTGGAAATATTGGATCAATTCCTGGAACCATGGCAGGAAGAGACATCTAATTTGACTCCCATCGATTCTGCTAAGTAATTGGCATTAAACCCACAATGAAATCCTACAGTGTGAGGTAACAGCGACTGGGAACAAACTATGATCCGTGGAGACAAAAATAAATCGCTATGGTTGGTGCAACATCCATTGTCTAAAAAAATTAATCTAACAGACCTGGCACTGCACTGATGTAGCAATCTATAAACATGCAATCTGTCACAATCTGCATTTATTTGCAATCATACATTGGTTTTACCCCACATGCATGGACGAAATAAGAGATACCCATATCTAAGCTTGAGAAACCAGAAAGGTATATTCACAGAAGATGCCAGAGACAAAAGAATTATAATAATAATGCAAACAAAAACAGCAATATTTCTTATTTAGTAAAGAGTTTACTATGTACATTTTTTTAAAAGTGGAAACCGGACCACTTATTACATTTGGCTGAATCTACAGTCAGTTTATTACTAGAAGATCCTGAGATGTGCATGTACGGAAACTCACTGGGCTTTGACCTACTGAAACAAATGAGTCACCCTATGAATATCCATGCGGGAATTTAGCAAACAGACACATTTAATAAACGGTCTTAATAATAGACGGACCGGTGAGGGTCTATTTAACATTGCTTCGCAACAAAATACTGTACAGTGAAAGTTGTTAGGCTGCGAGAACTTACCATGATGGAATTGCTATAGTAGTTACAATGTAACTACATGATTGGTTACACTGTAATAACCACATATGACACAAACATTCAAATAATCATAAAGAACATCCGGTTATGAATGCTTGTAAACACGATCATTCTACATTTTTGTCCCTTATCTACAAAACATCCAAGCACCTACTAATATGAGTACCATAATTTGGGTCCCTGGGCAAATAAAAGACAAGAAGAGGAATCTGTGGGATAAAACGGCATCACTGGGACAGAAAGGCCCAGCACATGCACAGTCCCAGAGCTACAGCTGCACCAGCGCCGACATTCAAGAGAATTGGTTTCCAGAAAAGCCACTTCTCTTTCTTCTTCTCCGAATCGCTTAGTTTCAGCTTCATTTGCTGCACCTTCTGTGTCGTGCTGGCTATCCGTTCCTCGCGGTTCCTCTTGCGAAGGCTGGAAGCAATAACAACACACATACGGTTGATTACTTCAGATTTTTTAATAGGCAAAAAATGCAAAAAAAGAGCTATTTTCCTGGTATTAGCATAATTGCATGACTTAAAGTGCCCCTATTATGCCATTTGTACAGTTCCTAATATTTTTTGGGAGTCTCCTACAATAGGATTACATACATGCAAGGTCAAAAACCGCTTTTGTTTTCTTAAAATATTTATTTGCATTTTCACCTAATTTTCCAGTGATTCTCAAACGATTCGTTGGAAACAGTTTAAAGATTCAGTCTCTAAAACCCTCCTTTCCGTGGGCCTGCTCTGCTCTGATTAGTCAGATGGCCTAGTCTTTTGTGATTGGTCTACGGTGTACAGCGGTGTTGGAAATGATATGCCTATTTCAATAAATTATTTCATTTTGTGAATCCCGAGTTGAACTCCCCGAAATTAGAGAAGTCATCAGTTAAATGCAAGTTGTTTGCAGCCGGCTAACGTGAAACAGAGGGCCACATTATGCAAATGTGTTACCCCGTTACGTGTAGCCGAACAAGGAAGTGGGATTCGAATTACTAACGATTCTTCTAGCCTTTTCAGAGTCGATTCTTTATTTTATGAGACAATAACTTTATTTATCGTGCACTTTCAGCTTTACAATTTTGCAGATCATTTACATTCACATACAGATACACTACACACTGCAATATTGGAAATGGCATTATAGGGGCACTTTAATGCACGTCCTTTTTCAAAATATATTTTCACAAAGTATTGGTTATAAAAAGTCATATGGTGCATATTATTGCAATTTAAAATAGCATTTTTATATATATATATATATATATATATATATATATATATATATATATATATATATTTTTTTTTTTATTTTTTTTATGAATGT
The DNA here is from genome assembly GCF_023724105.1 of Carassius gibelio. Lineage (NCBI taxonomy): Eukaryota > Metazoa > Chordata > Actinopteri > Cypriniformes > Cyprinidae > Carassius > Carassius gibelio. The sequence continues at coordinate 11,740,741 of NC_068411.1, read as the reverse complement.
TCTAAAAGAAGAGCATTTATTTAAAATGTATTTTAACATTTTGTGACATTAAAAATCTATATTGTCATTTTCTTTTGATCAATTTAATGCATCTTTGCAGAATAAAAGCATTATATATATATATATATATATATATATATATATATATATATATATATATATATATATATATATATATATATATATATATATATATATATATATATAAACAAAGAAACTTACACCAGACTTTTGAAGTTGATCAACTTTGAATTCAGTCTAGTAATGTTGTTACAATTATGGTTGACTGAACTAGATTTCGAAAAAATTGAATAACAATCTCACGCTCAGCTATCAGCTTAAAGATAAAACTTTTTTTTTTTTTTTTTTATCTTACCTTAAAGTTTTTAACTCTGTATGCGCTTCCTTCGGTGAATGAGTGCTGTCTTGTTCTCTTTCTGGATCATGTGGCTCTGTACAAGAGTCAGACTGACCGTTGAGTTTCTCTGAACACAGGATGGAGCTCTGAGAAGATGAAACCAAATAAGCTTCTGGCTCCTGCCACTCTTCAGGCTGCTTCTGCTGTCAATGCAAAAGATTTAGGGTTAGAGATATATAAACATTACATTATATCCTTTTGGTAAGTTATATAATGTAATCAAACATGTACCTTTTATTCTCTTCATATTACACATCAACTATTCACATATATTGCAATGCACAATCAATACGGTTTATCAAACTAACACACACAAATATTAATAACTTAATGTTTTTAAAGTTCTACTGTCAATTTTGAAGATTATAAATGTTCAAGTATAAATCTATTAAATCTACTATAAATCTAAAATAAATCTGGTCTCCCCAAAAATGCCAGCTGTTTTGACTCCCAGTCATATTTAAAGAAATTGCCACTAATGATTCAAACGTGAGTTTTGAGCAGTGTAGAGAAGAGCTTGTTGTTTGTCATTTCTCCGATCTCAAATGCAGACATGGTTTTATGTTTACGCACAACGATGCAACACAACGTGTAAAAAGACTGTCTAAGTCATTATAATCCATAATTATTGCCTCATGCCTGATTTATTATAATGGGTTTTCATGTTTACATGTATGTGACAGTTTGATGAGGGGCGTAACATTTCCGTCACATGCTTGAGGCATTCGGCCAATCACACTTTGCTTTCCAGACTGATGACCCTTGTAAAAATGACACGTTTCAGAAAGGCATGGCATAGAGGAGAAACAATAATGCACATTATGTGAAAAATTATGTTTTTTTTTTTTTTTTTTTTACCTTAAACCACATAAACACATTTCATTACACCAAATACACAAAATAATGTTCTTTTTAGCAACATCATAATTCCCCTTTAATAAACTACACAAAATCAAATGTAATAATGCAATCGCACCATGCTTGACACCTGCAGAGCCGAGTCTTCCAGGAGGCTCTTTGCTCCCTCCATGACTGCCATATATGAAAATCGAAGCTGGTCTGGGGTTTGGATAAGGCCCATCCGATACTCTCTCATATCTAACAAAACCTTTTGAATGTCCACAGACGAAGGGTCTTTCCTCTTGCCCATCTACAAATACAAAACCACAATGAAATATAAGTTCAACAGAACTATATATAGTACCTGATAATGACGGTCTTCAAACCCAGGTTGAAAAAAATAAAAAATAAAATAGATTTCAGTCTCACAAAATGACGATGTGCTGTAAAACCTGTAGAATCATGAAATATTCTGTAACCGCAGGCTTACCAATACAAGGCAGGTGTCAACCAATGAGAAAGTCCCAGATCTCCCTATCCCTGCACTGCAGTGGACCACCGCGGGTCCGTTGTCTGGCCCCAGTGACCCAGACTCTCGAACCTTGAAAAGGAAGTTGAGGAATGATGCTGGGGACTCTGGCACGCCAAAATCAGGCCACGTTGTGTAATTAAAATGGTAGATCTCTCTGGTTTCTCCAGTCTACAAATATTAGACAACATTTAAACAACATTTATTTTTGATGTCTTGTTTAGAGAAGTATTCAGTGATGTAGTAATTTAACATTACGTTCACCTTGCCATTTCCGAGTTCTAATAGTCTGATTGTGTAATTCGGTTTGACATCCTCAGACACCAGAGTCACCGTAAACCCAGTGTCACTGAAATCCATGTCTCGCTCCTCCTCTGATGGCCAGTACTGCGCACACTTCTCCTGTTCAGATTGAACAAAAACAGATTTCATTTCCCCCCACTACACAAGCAGCTTCATACACAATAATGCCTTCAAAAAAAAAAACAAAAAAAAAACAACAACTTTCAAGACAATTATTTTAATAACAATTAATGACGATTAATGTGTAAGATATATACTACAATTCAAGTAGCTTGCTTTTATTATACAATTTGAAACAGCAATATACATTTCAAAATATCTTTAAATGGTGCTGATTTGGTGCTCGAGAAATATTGCTTATTATTATCAATGTTGGAAACAGTTGTGATGCTTTATATTATTTCCGGATGAATCATTCAGACGTCTTTACTGGCACTTTTCCTCAACTAATGCATCCTTGCTAAATAAAATGTAGCAATATTTTTTTAAATATAACAACTTGCGGACCACATGCGGTTTCTTTCTTTTAAATGCAAATGCTAACGTATGCAAAAACAAAGCAGGGCAAAGAACAAGCGTCGTTTGTGTTCACTCACCGAGCCTTTCTCTATAACTCTGTTAAGCATAATAACTGCTTTGCACCGTTGTTCCCAAATCATTTGCCAGAAGTGACCACAAGTGTTCCTCAGTGGGCCCTGCAGAAAGAGAAAAGTGTCTGCAATTACATTAGAGAATACGCAAACAAGCTGGCCAATGCGAAAGAAATGCATGAGACATCCTTATTTAATCTACAAAAGTCTGATGTTAAAAAGGCAGGTTTCATGATGCTAAACACAAATTCACTCAAAACAGGGGAAATGAGTAAATCTAATTTGTTGGTATATAAGATCCACATGTAAATGTGTATTGAGGTCAAGTAAGAGATCAATGCAAGTTAGCGAAATGCAAACAGTGGACTTACTTTTTCCATTACTGCCATACCTGTGTCAATATGTACCTTCTCTGGGCCTCCTCCACGGTAATTAGGCTTGCATTTATGTAGTCATTCTCTGAATTTTCTAATCTCACCCGGCTGTGATCATCTTAACACAAAAATTCAGGTTATTCAGGGAGAGTCGACAAATATTTTGGCAATTTGTGTTAATTTAATCTGAAATCAAGATTAAGCTTGCATAAAAAAAGCTTTGAAGGATGTTTTTTTAATAAAACAAAGCGACTTCTTAATTCATTGTCTTTCAAATCTGTATATGGCTGCCTTACACATTAAGTCACTATTGACTTTCACTACATTTTTCCTTTATACAGTGAAAGTGAATGGTGACTGAGGCTGATATCCTGAGGCTATAACATTTCTATTTTGGTTCACAGACAAAAAAAGAAGAAGAAAAAAAAAGAAAGTCATACAGATGGGAAACAAATTGAAGCAGGCTACATGATTATACAAGTTTGAGTAAACTTTCCTTTTCAGGGGAAGGTTACAAAATGAGTGAAACGTTGTTAAAATGGTTTACGTGGAAGAAACTTACAGGGACTGACGTCTCTGTATCTATTCCTATTGCGATTTTCTGGGAACTTTGCCACTTTGTAGGGACACTCCTGAGACTGGTTACGGATTTCCTAGAAAGAGATTACAAAATAACAAACAACAGTGTGAAAACCCTAAGAGCCATCTTTTATGTAATAAAGGGAGAAAAAAAAAGGGGGGGGGGGGTGACACCACGCTCATACATTACATGTAATAAATAAATAAATATGACAAAAGGAGGAGGGAATGTTATTAAAATATAAATAAAGAACAAATAAATCGGTCAGAATAAAACATATAAAGGCAAAAAAAATAGGGGGGAGGGGGGGTTGTGCATGTAGGGCTAGCTGGCTGAGTTATTATAGAAAACTGACAGCTTCGGTTCTTCAGTTCTTTGGAAGAGCTCGTCAGTTCTCAGAAACCATATCAGTGCATGGCTGTGTGTCAAAACCTGGCGAGCTCCCTAACTTCACGTCATTTTTGAGTATCACAGATGTGCGCGGGGGGTTCGGAGGCGGCAGAGATCAGATGACATTTAGGGCGATAGGACTTGGAACGCATATGGTGCCTAAAAACTAACTAACATGAAACTGTGATGTCTAGAAATGCTGTCTATGTAGATAGCTTACAAGGTGTTGAGACACAGCCCACGTGTTCACAGGAAGCTGCTCTAATGCACCGCACTGTGACTCGACCACTCACGCACTTCACATTGCCTGCATTTACTCAGAGTAAAAAACTTATTTTAACGCATGACAGTTCGCTGTGTGGTTTTATCAGTTTTGCTTGTTGAGAAGAATTAAAAAATAATAAACTGTCTGAGTTCCAAATTATTGTAAAACCATTTCCACTCACGTTCGGGTTAACCCGAGCTGAAGTGGTTCACAAAATAAGATTATTTCACAGTAATTTCATGTGGACCGTATTTCTCGGTACTACGCGCATGCGCTGTAACGCAAAGTTGAATTCCCTATTCGTTCTCACGGCCCGAGGACTATTAGATAAACATTACAAATCTATCAGCGTAGAATACAGCAGGTGTCCCGAACGGCTCAAATTGAATCATTCAGAAGAACCGTATGACTTACATTATAAAGGTTCTGCCACTGTCCAGATGAATCGATGTTCTCGAACTCCTGATCCATTTTTTCCCGAAGCGGGGTTATTCAAATGAGACGGTTAAATCATATGTCGTCTGAGCTCAAACGAGCGGTCACTATTCCACTGTTAAAAACTGTCATGTTCCCGTGAAAACGGCAAGGAACGGTGCAGTGCGACGTTAACCCTCATCAAAGAGGATAAAATTACCAGCACTTTCAGCACCCCCATCGGCTACTTCCGTGTGCCAGAGGAGAGCGACAAAACAGCGTCCTCTGTCGACGAGAATCAACATGGCTACCTCGATTACTTCCAGGTAGGAGACTCGTACAAGTGTTTCGAATCTTTTGAATCAATTCACCAAAATGATTCATTCAATGATTCTTTATGAGAAGGCTGCTAAAGTTTGAGGAACGAGTGGTTCATTCACTCAAGTCGTTCACCGACAAAATGTCACGTTCTTTTACTAAATTTGCTCATTTACAAATCAAGTTTGTCCACATGTCAACTAAGCTCATTTTTTCCGCCATCCTTATCAAACAACTTAGGGCATGCCTTTTCAAGCTACAGCAAAAAAGACAATATTAAGCATAAATAAAATAAAAAAGCTCTAAAGAATTACTATATCTGCCATGTAAAAAACTTCATGAGGCAGAGCTATCAAAGAGTTATTCGTGGAAGTAAACGAGAAAGATTTGTTCAAATGAAAGATTCTTTTCGATTCCCGAATCACACCAATTCGTTCACAAATGACACTCATTCTCTCTTTTTAAAACTTGTGTTTGGAAGTCATGAAGTAAATATATTACATTGACAACTTAAATAGTCTGATTAAAACGTTTGCATTGAATTACGACTGAGAAAGGATGTGTTTGAACGTGCACGTGATACAATGTTTTTTTTTCTTGAGCTGCACGTGTTAAACACTACACAGCTGCTTCTTGTAAATTACTAATTAGATAATGCCTTTACCCCCCTCACACCTTATTATAATGCAACAATCCCCGTTGTCACACACGATTGCATTGACTGACTGACTGACTGACTGTCTGTTTGTTAGTAGCCTATATCCAGCTCAAGTTGTTGCTTCCATATTTATTGCCTTATCCACTTTTAAAACTCACTTAAACATGAGGGGAAATATTTTTGCTGCCTTTGCGTTGGTGATGTCTTTGTTTTGCTTGGGTAAGTCAGTCATTTCCATGGATTTTGATTAGTCTATTGTGCTATATTGATTTATTAAAACATTAACATGTTTTGAATTTAACAATTTTCTGTGCTACTACATTTAAGAGTCATACTAATGTGATTTGTAAACTAAGTTTATTCTGCATATACAAAATGTGTGATTTAGGCTAATAACGATTTAGGCTTTTTTTTTTTTTTAAATGGCAAATCCCTTGTGACCACACCATATACACACCTGTTTGTTCCATTGGAGAATAAAGCCCTTTAATTTCCCTTTGCTTGCAGGACAAACACTTGAGTGCTTTCGGTGCAAGCTTGGATTCTGGGATATGTGTTACACTACCACGAAAAATTGCAGTGATAATGAACTGTGTTATGTGGGTGTTGGTAAAGCAGGTAAAAGTGATGCTAAAGTGTGTGTGTGTGTGGTTTTTTTTTTTAAATCTAATTTTTGTTACTCCGCAATCCCTTTCCCTTTTGTTTTTTCAGCTTCTGTCCTCGATATAAAAGTGAAGGGCTGTCTTCAGAAGGATGAGTGCAACAAGACCACAGTTGTAGAGTTCCTTGCCAATAAGACCTTATACACCCTGAAGACCACCTGTTGTGAGGAAAACCTCTGCAACGCTGCCCCTTCCATTCAGCTGTCCCTGGTTCCTCTTCTGCTTCCCGCACTTCTCATTGCTGAGATGATGGGAGGGTTTTGATGACTTCTAAACTCTAGTTGTTATATAAGGGATTGAGGGCACTTCATGTTTGCACTGTTCACATCCTATTCCTGTTTTACTGTTGTTGAATGATCTAAAGCAGCTTCCTTTTAAATGGCAAAGCACACTTTTGGTTGCTCTTTTTCTAGCCAGCTGGTTTTGTTCATCCAAACGATTAAATGTCGTTGTAATGTTTTCTAAACACTCGTTTTACTGTTCAATAAATGCAACTGTCAAACATTCGTGGTTTCCTGTCTTGTGCACTGTCACTATCGCATGGCTCTGAGTAAAATGCGAGGCTGCTCTGCGCATGCGCAGAATTCCGCTGATCTTCTAGTGGTGGAAATTATGATTCTTTCTAGAGATTCGTTCATTTTCAGTTCGTTCACCAAAATGATTCGTTCAGAATCGTTCACTGATTCGTTCAGTGACCATTTCCTCGTATTACACAAAATAAGACAACAGGTGGCAAAAAAAGAGTGTATTATGTGCTATGTCTTAAGTCAATGAACGTATTCACTTGTTACAAAAACTGATCTGGCTTTATTAAAATGTGTGTATAATCGCATTCAATATATAAAGTCTAATTAAGTTGTTCAGATGAACAAAGCACAAGGTTTTCTTGCCTAAATAACAGTTTGTATATATTCACATTCATTAATCGGGGATAAAACGTGTGGTTGCTAAATATCAAAACAAGCGTATGTGCACTGCTTTGCATTTTGCGAGATTGACATAAATGGCAGACTAAACCGGTTTACTATCATTCATTTAGTTCACGAACGAGATAAACTATGTACCAGTTCATTTCATTCACGAACGACATGTGTACCAGTTCAGTCATTTCATTCACGAACGAATTGTATCAGCTCATTCAACTCATTCACGAACGACGTGTACCAGTTCAGTCATTTCATTCACGAACGAGATGTATCAGCTCATTCAACTCATTCACGAACGACATGTGTTAGTTCAGTCATTTCGTTCACGAACGATCTTTAGATCTAGTTCAGACTCATATGAAACTCGTTCATTGAAGGGCGTATTCGTTCACTACATTCAACAAATCACATACTCTGTCACATCTCATACTCGAAGGCTATTGGCTCGATGTTGAGTATAATTCTTTGACAGGATCAAATGGTTCAGTTACCCGGTTTACTTAGCTGCGCATGCGCTGCTTATAGCGCCGCGCTGCTGTGGAGGGAGGAACTTCACTGAACGAGAAATATGAGTCAGTGGATTACGTGAACGAGAACGATTCGTTCACCTAAAAGATTCGTTCAAAAAGAACGATTCGTTCACGAACGACACATCACTACGGGACACATGCTTTCCAAGTCCGACGTGATTGGACCGCTTGCAACCTCGCGTTTGAGAAAAAGGGAAGTTTTCATGTTTACTTCTCGGGTGCCTTAATCAAGAAGTTTAGGGAATAAAAACAGGATGTTTGTCGCGCGCAGTATCGCAGCCGATCATAAAGATCTGATTCACGATGTTTCTTATGACTTTCACGGACGGAGAATGGCGACGTGCTCCAGCGACCAGAGCATTAAGGTAAATGGTTTAGCATCCGACGGCCTGCTTGAGTTTGTTTGCAATGCATGCAGCATATGTGGCGAACGAGCATTCAGTGTAAATTAAAAGGACGTGAAAATGACTAAGTGAGCAAATATCTTTTTTTCCTCTTAGGTGTGGGATAAGGGTGGTAATGGAGAATGGAACTGCACAGCAAGCTGGAAAGTAGGTCTTCCCATAAAACCGTGGTTCTCAACCAGGAGTCCAGGGCCCACTAGGGGGCAAGAAGACAAAGCATATAAATGAGTTATTAATTTTTTATTAATTGTAGTTCTAATCTGATTGAAAGTAATAAAAACGCAAACAAGTTTGTAGTCATATTCTTCAAAATCAAAACAATTTGTGAATGTTCTTGGCCTGAATTTCTCCCATTCAGATGGTTCACCAGTTGAATTTTGGTTAGCATTAATTATTGTAGTCTCCCTGTGTTGGGTTTCGTGCTGTGCTTTGACAGAAACGTGTGTTTTGTAGACTCACAGTGGCTCGGTGTGGAGAGTGACCTGGGCCCATCCAGAGTTTGGACAAGTGTTGGCGTCCTGCTCCTTTGACCGTACTGCCATAGTATGGGAGGAGATTGTTGGAGAGTCCAATGACAAACAACGAGGGCAAAGCCATTGGGTATGTCAAGTCACCTTTATTTATATAGCATTTTAAACAAAATACATTGCGTCAAAGCAACTGAACAACATTTATTAGGAAAATAGTGTGTCAATAATGCAAATTGGCAGTTCATCATTGAATTCAGTGAATGTCATCTCTGTTCAGTTAAATAGTGTCTGTGCATTTATTTGCAATAAAGTCAACAATATCGCTGTAGATGAAGTGACCCCAACTAAGCAAGCCAGAGGCAACAGCGGCAAGGAACCGAAACTCTATCGGTGACAAAATGGAGAAAAAAACCTTGGGAGAAACCAGGCAAAACCAGTAGTTCAATTACAGGCTGCAGCAGAGTCAGATTGTGCAGAAGAATCATCTGTTTCCTGTGGTCTTGTCCTGGTGGTCCTCTGAGACAAGGTCTTTACAGGGGATCTGTATCTGGGGCTCTAGTTGTCCTGGTCTCGGCTGTCTTTCTGGGCAGTAGAGGTCCTTTCTAGGTGCTGATCCAGTGTCTGGATATGTACTGGATCCGGGTGACTGCAGTGACCCTCTGATCTGGATACAGACTGGATCTGGTGGCTACGGTGACCTTGGAATAAGAGAGAAACAGACTAATATTATCGTAGATGCCATTCTTCTAATGATGTAGGAAGTACATCAGGTGTTATGGGAAGTGTTCCCGGTTCCGGTTTACCTAATTAATGCCTTAAAATCCTTTAATGGATTTGGATATTAAAAGCATATTTGTATGTTATGTTTAAACCAGGTTAAAGAGATGGGTCTTTAATCTAGATTTAAACTGCAAGAGTGTGTCTGCCTCCCGAACAATGTTATGTAGGTTATTCCAGAGTTTAGGGGCCAAATAGGAAAAGGATCTGCCGCCTGCAGTTGGTAAGAGATCTGTTCTAGTATGTGCATTTGCCCTAAGTACAGCAAAAACATTTATACTATTTAAAATAACGGTTTTATTTTTGGAAATATAAAAAAATTGAATTCCTGTGATTTCAGAGCTCAGTTTTTAGCATCATTGCTCCAGTCACATGATCCTTCAGAAATCATTTTAATATTCTGTTTGGCTGCTCAAAAATAATTTGTTGAAAACAGCTGAGTAGAATTTTTTTTCAGGTTTCTTTGAGGAATAGAAAGTTCAGAAGAACAGCATTTATCTGAAATAGAAATTGTAACATTAAAAAAAACTTTTGATCAATTCAAGAAATAAATTGACTCAAAGCTTTTGAATGGAATAGTGTATAATGTTACAAAAGCTTTTAATATCAGATAAATTCTGATCTTTGGATCTTTCTATTCATCAAAGAATCCTGAAAAAAAAAGTACTCAACTATTTTAAATATTGATAAATCTGCGTTTTAGAATGATTTCTGAAGGATTATGTGACACTGAACACTGGAGTAAAGATGCTGAAAATTCAGCTTTGATCTCAAGAATAAACTACATTTTAAAATGTATTCAAATAAAAACCAGTTATTTTAAATAGTAAAAATATTTCAAAATATTACAAACTTTTTGCTGAACTATTGGATCGAATAAATGCAGGCTTGAGCAGAATAATTATTTTAAAAGGAAAAACATTTTTAAGAACATTAAAAATCTTACTGTTCAAAAACTTTTGACTGGTAGTATAAGCTGATTACTCTTATATTGACACATGTGCTTTAGTCTGTATAAAGTATATGAAAAGTGCTCCGAGTTGCTGCAGAGGAAAAAAAAAACATGTTGCTGGACATGGGCTTATTATTGAAAATGCAAACTGATTGTCTGCCAGCAGCATATATTTGACTGTATACCACACAGAAAGCACTTATTCTATGCTGAACATAATCTGTGCGCAACGTTTGTACATAACAACAGTCATCTATGTCTCCCCTGTTCTCACATCAGATAAAAAGAACCACACTTGTAGACAGTCGGACATCTGTGACCGATGTGAAGTTTGCCCCGAAGCACATGGGCTTGATGCTGACCACATGTTCTGCAGACGGGGTGGTGCGAATCTACGAGGCCCCTGACGTGATGAACCTGAGCCAGTGGTCCCTGCAGCATGAGATCTCATCCAAACTCTCCTGCTCCTGCATCTCCTGGAACCCTTCCAGGTGAGAATTCACAAATGATAGAGATTCACATCTATATGTGAACAGATGGAAGCTCGACATCTACACAGTTGTGGATTTTGTTGCAGAAACATCTTTGCAAAAAGATGTGCAACAATCTGTAACCTAATAAGTTGGAAATCAACTGTGTTCTCATTAGATCTGTGACTTCAAATAGAGCAGGTATTTTGGATGCTTGTCAGCATTGAACAGTAAGGTCAGACACAATAGATGTGCTAGAAAACATTTCCAAGTCTCTTTTGACTTTCAATGCATCTCCGATCACTTTTGAGACTGATGTCTTGGTAAACTGAATCAGTGAATGCACCTGTTTGATGAATAATAATATATTTTGTTTGTCTTCACAGTTCCCGAGCTCATGCACCTATGATTGCAGTGGGTAGCGATGACAGCAATGTAACGTATGGCGGCAAAGTTCAGATTTACGAGTATAACGATGTTACAAGGTTTGCTTTCAATTCACTTTATCCTTTCATAGGCTAGTTCACACTCATCCTGGATGAAAAAAGCAACACAGGTCTTGAAGTTCTCTGACACCATGCCGGTTATCTTGTGTGCAGAGCTTAAGCCGCGGAGAAAAAAAAAATTTAACAATGTTGTTCAATGTAATCATTAGTTACAGCCCTAGATTAGTTAAAATATTTCTAAATACAACTGCTTTGTTTTACTTTTTGTAATTTAAGACAAATATTTTGTCATTGAAAATTTCGTAAAAATAGTATTTAGTTGTTGTCGCTTTCTAGTGAACCAATTTTCTGTATTTTGCCTCATCTGGTGAGCTAAGTGTTTTGTCACACTCCTAGTTTCGATAAGTGGTGATATAGCTGATATATCATTTTCCAAGAGTATGACACCGCTTTCATTCTTCAGGTCAACCATATATTCATGAAAAAGAAAATCAGTCTGAATTAAGAAAGCAATAACTTTGTCATAGTATCCTTTCAGATGTTAAAGTTGCCACATTCATTGCATGCTTTGCATCTGCTGCCCCGCCCCCAGAAAACCCCTGGGAGCATCAACATTTTAGACATTCTAAAGTCAGATTTATAATGGTGTGAAACATAATTATCATTGTTTGAACCTTCATTGGCTGTTTATTTTTTTTTACTTTATTATGATGATGGTTGTAGGAAATATGCCAAAGCAGAGACACTGATGACCGTTGCAGATGCTGTACATGATATTGCGTTTGCTCCAAATCTGGGACGGTCTTTCCATGTACTTGCTATTGCAACCAAAGACGTGCGCATCTTCAAACTGGTTCCACTTCGGTGAGCAAAATGAAACCAAATGTATATTACAGTGGAATGGGATTGATATAAATTGTGTAGTAGTGTAATGTATTTTTTACTGTTTAACCTTGTACATCACTGCATGTATACTTTTAATTAACTTACTTTTACTATAAAATTCAATTACGTTAGGGTTCTTTAACAATGCAAGCTTCTTCTTTTTGTAAAGCTGAACATTCAAAGATGCAAATAGCTTTACTTGCTTCTTTTTGAATAACAGAAAGGACAGCTCTTCTTCAGCACCCACTAAATTTGAGGTGCAGGTGCTGGCTCAGTTTGACAGTCATAACTCTCAGGTGTGGCGGGTCAGCTGGAACATCACAAGTACACTTCTGGCTTCATCTGGTGACGATGGTTGTGTGAGACTCTGGAAAGGTGAGGGTTTGTAGTATCAATTGTCATCAAAAAAAAAAAGAAAAAAAATATATATGTATATGCACCTACTGAAGTGTTATTATTCATTAATTGTAATTTGCCTATCTCACCAGCAAACTATATGGACAATTGGAAGTGCACAGGTATTCTAAAGGGAGATGGTAGTTCAGTATCTGGTCAGCCTGGTGTGCTGAGCGGCGTCCTGGGATCTGCTGCTGCACTGAGTGCCCTAAACGGGGCCACCGGAAGATAGATGCCATATGACAGGAGCCCTGAGCACTTCTTTGATACTGGACTTTACACTGAGACCAACTGATTGTGCTTGCTGGACATGCAGGAAGACTGGCACTTACCATGGGTCCATTATTATTATATACTGCCTTCACTGAATGTTCCTTAAGTTGACAAGTCTATGGAGTTGTTTTATTGTATTATTTCGAAATGAGTCATGTTTAAATGGATGTTCTGATCATGTAAACACAGCCTATCTACATGTTTTATATTCATTATGTTTTGTTGACATGATTAAGGGGAAAAAAAGATACTGCCATTACAAAGTTGCAAAATATTGGCCTAAATTGACTTTACTCTTTATTGTGAGAATCATAAAGGTTAAGGTTTAAGCAGCTGGTATAAATTATGTATTCAGAAATATTTTAGCTCCTTTTTATTTAAATCATGCATTTCTGCTTTATTAGTAAAAGAGGCAAGAACAGTACAATTATCCTTGCTAGGTTACTTTTGATAGATGATTTGATGTACATGTCACAAGTTTCTGTGAAAAGAAAAAGGGAAGTTGTATTAAATGCCATAATGTTAAACACTTCAACAGAATTGTGTTCTTTTATTATTTATAAAATAGTGGATTGAATATAAAAATCTGACTAGGCCTGGAAAAAAAAAATCCGGTCTAATAATGGATGGTGTTCATATTTTTAAGAAGTGACATTAAAACATTTTCTGTACTTTTAGTGGTTCAATAAGCAATATTTTCTACAACCCATGTATTTGTTATTGCGTATGAATACACATATCTGGTCCAGCACTCAGGAATTTTGTGTATGATCTTAAATCAGAATAATTATTTATAGTCTTAAATTTGATAAGACAGTCCAAATGTGCCTTTAGGTGAATTACAATGTGTTCAGTGAGCAACTGTCATGCAGGGCTCCCACAGCTGTGGAATCAGCTGCTCTCTGGCTCACATTTCACGATCTCGTAGTTTATATGAAACGTCATTTGTAATTTCAAAAAGTATATTTGCATAATCGTTAAAAAACATTAAAATGTTTGATCGTAAGATATACGCAACCAACTAAAGTCCTAATGCATTCCGAATTTATCTGCTGTAACTACTTACTGTAAAGTATACAACAAACAGCTTCTTCATTCAAAACGCACAACAATGTGATTGACACATGATTTCGCCACTCTTGAAAGCAGTCAAAAAGGATTGTCCAATTAAATGTGCCGTATGTTGAGGCCCCGCCCACGCAAAGAGAAACCTAGAGGCGGGATTTTCCTGTAATGGCTTCGCCTCACCTTTACACTTTGAGAAACTCTTCTCCAAAAAGCGGGGACTACAACGATTTTTAGCATTACACGAATAATCGGTGCTGTATTTGCATGACGTAGTTGAATAAATTAAGGCACAAGTGCCGTATTTCGCTTCATGGTAAGTGTCTTCGAAACAGATTCCTCTCAGCTGTTGCAAATCTTTTTCAGAGTTGTTGCCATTCTTTAGTTTTCATCCAAAGACTGGCCAAAAAAGTAAGTCCGAACCAGGAAAATGTTTTTTTGTATTGTTTCAATTATATTTTTAAGTGTTACTTTGATCTTTGTTTAACGTTAACTGTTTAAGTTGTGTGGTTGAAGTGTTTGTATTTTGGCCTTGGTGTAACGTTAGTTAACGTTAGTCTCCATTGCACGGCGTTTATTTGAGTTAAACATCCCGCTAACCTTCTTTGTTTAGTTTTTATCCAGTCCACCCAGAAATACTGTTCTTCTGCTGTCAGAAACATACTACAGAGGTTGATGTGCCGTAAAAGTTCATTATTGAATTGACAAAGCTAGTCGGCTAAATACAACGTCTGATAAAAAAAAAACGCAAGTTCTAGAGAAAGAAGCAGTAACGTTATGCTAAATGTCGTTTTTTTATTCAGTTAAAATGTGCTTTAGCATTTTTAAGTAATAAAACAAAATGCAACAGGAACTAGCAGCCATATCCACAGACTTCTGCTCTGTGTAACAGTGTGAGTTATAAAACACCCCGTTATGTTTGACTGTACAAGATCAACATTCTCCAGCTTCATGTTAAGTTGACTTGATACAAACGTTTACAGATTCATGGCAGTCTAACCATGTCCAGTACACAACCAAGTACAGTATGACAGTAATATTATCACTGTTTCCCTATAGGACCTCATGGTGTAGTCTGTTCTCTCTTCTGTTTTTTTTTATAGGTCACTCCTCATGTGTTGAAGCCCTGTGTCAGTGAGTCACACAGACATGGAGAACTTCCAAAACATTGAGGATGAGCCGTTTCCCAGCTTCCTTTCAAACGCCTCGCTGGGCAGTGGCGGCCGCACCACTCTCGGCAACGTGACACTGGGCTCTACGCTCGGGATGCCCATGGCCGCCTCTACCGTGGCTAAAATTAGACCTCCAGTAGACAACAGGTGGGAGACTCCTGCATGTAATCTCATGAATATTGTGATTGCGTGTCTGTCCTAACTAGGGGAGAACGCTGACTTCATCAGTTTCTTTGGTGAATCTTTGAAAAGGGTTATTTCATCTAATTTGTTCCCAAAAAATTGTTGTTTGAGTGATTACCTCCTATATATTAGTTTTGTAAAACAGCAAATTAAAATTTTTATTTCACTTGGTTTAACCAAAGCATCTGTCTTTGTGTCATGGCCCCCAACTAAGCCTAGACTTTCACGAAAACCTCAGTATCTCATCTCAGAATAATGTGAGCTTCTTGGAACAAGGAGAATCCCTAAAGGCCCATTCCAACCAAGCACGATAACGATAAAGATAACGATAAAGATCTAGTTCTAAAAATCTTTCTCAATATTAAAGAATAGCAGAGTCCACACTACAACTGTAACGATACAAACATTGAAAGCCAAACAGAATCCATCCTGCTATAACGAGCTCGAGAATTTAAAGCGGCACACGCACGTGGGCTTAGAATAAACTGATAATATCGTTCGCTGGTGTGGGCGCTAATATTGTTTTCTTAACTAAAAAGTAATCAGACAGCTGTTAATATGACTGTATTTACAAGTTTTTATTACTTTGTTCATTTTTTTTGCTCTTTGGTTCATCTTTAATTTAATAGCATTAGAGCTGCTCCATTGCAACCACTTAGTACTGTAATGACGCGCTTTGCTGTAATAACGAAGGGAACCAATAGTTATAAATCTCCTAACTGATAGTTTTTTTTCATCTGAAACGTGCTGTGATTTATATTCCAAAGCCGCTCATATAATACAACGCATGCATGTATTTCTACTGGGACAGAATAAGGACAAGTAGTAACAGCCGAGCGCATTTCACACAGGCTGCTAGATTCACTTTCGCAAGAAAGTCGTGTATGCCTAAGGTTGAGAATAAATGGTTTATAGTGAATGCCCCTATGGTTGTAATTTGCGACATGTCTGACCGAACTACAAACTTTCCAGTGATGTATTCTATCAAAGCGCTCAATCCACTCAGCATGCTTTATCAGCTCGCGCACGTCAGCTATATAGGGGTTAATACTGAATGTTTAACATTAGATTCATTGCATACATATACATCCTTAATCTCTAATAACTTCATTCTGCTGTCTGTTGTTCTGTTGTCGTCGTTTCTTTGTCTGAATACGGCACTTATCACATGCTGTGTGGTATCGGCGTTTGGTATCGGGGCATTTTAACTAGTACGAGTACAGGAGATTTTTTACTTTATATGTCAGTTTTAGGTCAAAGCACTGGTGCTTTATTTACATTTACATTTAGTCATTGAGCAAACTCTTTTATCCAAAGCGACCGTACAAATGAGGACAATGGAAGCAATAAAAAAAGTGCTATAACAAGTCTCAGTTAGCTTATTTATTTTATTGATTTGTTGGTTAGAAAATTTGAGATTGAAATTGTTCGCTAGGCTAGTTCATGTAGGTTCAGGGCACATATGCTTTACTTGTATCGCTGTTAATTTTGTGTGTTTATTTGAAGTATTGTGTTGTTTGAGAGTCTTTTCTATCTTTTACAGAGTAACTGATATCCAAGCATCATATTTAGAGGATGGACGGTTTTCACTCATGAATTCCCAGGGGTCAGATGGAGGCAGGGAAAAATTTGTTCTCAGCCTCAAAGAAGATTTGTAAGTGTTCAGTAGTAGTTAATTATTTTTTCCCATCTGTAAGTGGGTTACAAATCAGTGTTTAGAGTGGGCGGGATTATTCACATGTCATTATTGTTGCGCCGCCTCTACTGCCGTGACTCGTGAAAAATGTTCATTCTGCGTCGCCCCATCAGACTCAACAGACAAAGAAACAGACGTTTTTTGGGTTGTTAAAAATGTTGCGCTCGTTATTTTCTGGTTCATTTTTTTTTTTACCTGTTAACTGTCACCCGTCCACTCTGTGGGACGCCTACATTTACTTCACTATATTACAATTAAATCTAATCTAATCTTGACAAACTATATATCGTTGGAAAGGTCTAAGACTCCCAAATATATATTTTACCAGTGTGTTTTGCTAAAAATTATGTAGGAAAAGTAATCAATTAATTTATGACGAGTGCACCCTCAAAAATCTAAATTATAACCTGAGTTTTGACCTTTGTTTAAAAAAAAAAGAAGACTTCTTTGTTGCCTTTTTCTCTATCACATTTTAGAAATCATCAGAAGTTATATATCGACTGAAAACTTAAAATCTCGAAATTCATCCTTTAAAACCCATTTTAAAATCAGACAATGCATTTCCATGTAAATGGTACATCAATATCATGTTACAAAATATTTTAATTCATGAATTATACAAATTTAAGTTTGTTTCATGCACTACAAAGTCAATGTTCAAAAATGTGAGTGACAGTTAAGGGGTTAAATACTCGTACTACGTAGTTATTGTGCTTTATAATAGTTAGCTATAGGCTTTTTGCTCTAGCGTAAATAATCAGACGATACCACGTCTTCTCTCTTTGGCTTTCTCTTAAAATGGTTTCACATCAGCGCATCTCGTCTGCACTACAAGATACAAGTCTCCCTTTGTTCCCATTTATCTCTTCCCCAATTGCCCAGCTGCTGTTGCAGCCGTTAAAATAGTGTAAATTGCAAATTGGTTATTTATTTTCATTTCTTTATTAAATTAATTTAGGTAGGTTTTGGAATTTATTTATTTTTTGTTTAACAAAATTTTAATATAAAAATTATTATTATTAATATTATTAGGAAAACTAACAGAGTGTCTTGAGCAGAAGCGCTTAACAAAAATGAACCGGAACACAGCGAATATTCTGTTTCCCCTGGCCCCAACACGTCCATCATTGTAATTATTTGATGGGGTTTTGCGGCAAGCTTTTTGTATGTGTTTTAATGCGAGACTCTTCCAGATCTCACTGCTGCAGGCGGGACACAAAATGCCGCCCGAGCCGTTCTTGACAGTCGCGATAGCACCGTCTCCTGTTGTTTCCACCAACGCGCCAAATCCTTTTCATTACCATAATATTTAATGGATATCTAAAATATGAAAATAAAGAGGAAGCCTGAAACAAGCCCAATGTCTGGCCTGTGTCTAAGCTGTGATGTGAAAATTGTCCCAAATCCGTAAATAAGTCGGGGCCTGTCAGGCTTGGGTTGAAATGCATGGCTCTAATTAGCGCGACTTGTTGCATCTAAGTGGGTAAAATACACACACAATGATGTAAAATGGCCATCCTGACGAGCATCCTCGTAAGCACTGTCATTTTATTTTTCTTAAGTGAAGGTTATGAAAGAGAAAAGTTTCCAAAACGAAATTCAGATCCTGTGTTTAACGGAGTTAAATGATAATAATCAGTGATGTGATATGTTCTCTGTGTGGAGTTTAATGTCTGGCGCAGTTGCAGCTTGTACTTATTACTAAAACAAGAAAGCAAACAAGAAGCATAAATAGTCAGTAATGTTAGTCAACATATGCCATGGTAATTTGAACAGATTTTTATTCTTACTGTAAAATAATGGAACATTAGGCCATGAATATTGTTTCAAAAATCATGGAAATGTATTGGTGAAAATGTGCACGAAACCTGTCTTCAGCTCTTGAGTTTTTAATAAATAATGTGTAGTGTAATGTTTGTGTGACTTCAGCTATTTTGTCTTGTTTTCTTACATTAAATTGGCCATCAGCCAGATCTGGATTATTGGGAATAACCTGTGCTGTGTTCTTTCAATACTTTTTATTTATTTATTTATTTATTTTGTGTAGAGACAATGTAGGTGACTTCATTGCTGCAAATCGATTCTCTGACATGCTGGTGAATGTTAATTTGGATGAAACCGAATCTGCTTCTGTTTCCAAAACATCATCAAGAGGGTCAGGTTCTGTTCCTCATCGGACTGCTGGTATGTAAGGTTTTATTTAATTATGGCTTGTTGTTCTTAATTTTATGGTTAAACTTAAAAAATATTAATGATAATGCATCATCAACAATTATCTACAAAATAGTGAATAACATGTATGAACTGAAATATATTTTGAAACATATATTTTATCTTTCCTTAGACCTGTCAACTGGTCTTGTGTCATTCTCCCATATCGGAGACAAAGAAACATTGGCAGCTCAGGTAATTTATACTCATTGACACTTAAGTTTTATCCTGTAAAGTCTGACATGAAATAACAGTCAGATAATCTTTATATCAAATGTATATGTCCAGAATGTAGGATGAAATTCTGATAGCTTATAAATCAGTGAGATCTTTGTAACCGTGCAGCAGACAACTTGCATAAAATATACATATTTTTATATTTTTATTGTATATTTGTGTGTGTGTGTGTGTATATATATATATATATATATATTACATACAGTCTTCACTCTATCTGCTAGTAATATTTCTTAGTAAGATAATTAAATATTTTGTTTTCTAATAAAAGCTCTACAGTTGATATTGTGGGCAAAACATAACGCAAAGCATAATGTTTGACAGATGAACAAACAAACGGTATCTTATTTTATACTTGTATATTTAATACCATATTTTTCGCACTATAAGTCACACCTGAGTATAAGTCGCATCAGTCATAAAATATGTCATAATGAGGAAAAAAACATAAGTCACACTGGACTATAAGGCGCATTTATTTAGAACCAAGAGAAAACATTACCATCCCCAGCCACGAGAGTGTGTTTTCTATTGGTTCATTTCTCTCGGTTCATGTCAAATTAATTTTGATAAATAAGTCGCACCTGGTTATAAGTCTCAGGACCAGCCAAACTATGAAAAAAAACTGCGACTTATAGTCCGGAAAATACGGTAATCACATTTTAACATGATTTAAGAAATGTGCATATCAAATATCGGATGGTAGTGTTAAGCTCTCTTTTGTTGTTCTTAGGCCACTTTGCTCCCACTGATGATGGAGGAAGAGGAGGGTTCCTCCAGTGAAGGGACAGACAGTGAAAGGTGCAGTGGCAGCATCGCCAGCTTCCTGGCCAATGAGAAACTGATGTCTCTGGACAGCATGAACAGTGATATGACAGGTTGGTTATATTTTTTTGTTTTATTATATGTTTCAGAAGAATGAGCTCTAAAGAACCAGGATAAACCAGGCAATAATTTATTTAAATGAGCTTTTTGTCCTCTAGATGATGAGATTGATGTGAACCAGCTCCATGATCAGGAACTAGAGCTGTATTTTAATAAGCTGATGCCACCTGCAATGCAGAGAGGCCGTGTAGAAGGACAAGAAATCCCTGTTGTGAGTTCTCTCTTACTGTTTGTTTACCAAAGATTACCATTTTCAATATGAATTATTTTTTATGATATGATATGTTCCTGTTGTAGGGGTTACCTTCCATTTCATCTCAACCCCATGCCACTGAACCAGAAAGGAACAGACACCATGATAACTATGACCAAGTATGAGTTAATCTTCCTAAAGTCAAAATAAAATCTAAATGAACCTTGTTTACTTTCTTAATGCATGCACATTTCACACATACATACCCAGAAAAAAATGCATTGTGGTCTTATATATTAGTGCTTTTAAATGATTAATCACAAATAAGTTTTTGTTTACATAATTTATGTATATCTACTCTGTTTATGTATTGTGCATGTATAAATGCACACATACAGTATATATTTTGAAAATATTAACATACATTTCTATTTATATTATTATATTTAATGTATATTAATATATGTATTAAAATATGTATATAACATATTTTTCTTAAATGTATAGATGCCATGTGTTTGTGTTTGTTTACATAATTTATTATGTATACATAATCTTATTTTGGATGTGATTAAGCATGATTAATTGCTTGACAGCACTAATATATTAATATATATATATATATATATATGTATATATGAAGAGTTCAGATGCAAAAACCTCTAAATGCCATCTGAAATTTGCATCTAAAATTAATAATTTTTTCAGGCTCCTATATTTATGTTCAGTTATTTCACTTTAATAGCCTGGAAAAGGACCTGCACATTGCCATTAAAGTAAAATTTTAGATGAAAATTTCAGATGGCATTTAGAGGTTTTTGCATCTGAACTCTTCATATGTATGTATAGGTGTTCTGAAACTTTTCGGCTAATGTTTGCTTTTACCTTGTCACATTTCAGAGGGACTTTCACATGCCTGATGTGCGTCTGGCAGCCACAGGTATGGATTCTTGTCCTGCAAGTGATGAAGAGGATACAGAGGATGAACTGGAAGCTTCACAGAACCGGGGCAGAGCAAGATTTCTCCTACCCAGCGCCTCCAGACAACCAGTTAGTCTTGAGCTGCTTTCTGCTTTTATCCTTATCAGTGCTTTTAATGTGCCTAACTTTTAATGGGCTTTTAATGTGCCTCTTTTTTTTTATTCAATTCAGTAATTCACCTTCAGTTATTTGTATATGTTCAGGTTGGGGAGAGCCATCGGCCTCATTTTCGACCAGGTTTGGAAGGAGGAAGCTCTGATGATGAGATACAGATGGTGGGGAGGAACCCTGACACCAGGACAGGCATTGAGCACCGCCGCTCAGCAGAGGGACAGGTCATCAACTCACCTATTACTGGTAAAAGGGTGTTTATTAAATAACATTTAAAATTAGGGTTTTTGGTTTAAACATGACAAGGCTTAAGCCTAGTCCCAGACTAAATCTTAATTCTGAGCTGTTTCAACTAAATAAAATTGCACTGATAGATCTTAAGATATAAGTGCCTTTATTCTGCCTCAAGTAATGTTCGCACAAATACGTTTTTTTTTTTTTTTTTTTTTTTCCCTAAGCCATGTTTATAAAAATTACTTGAATGTCCTAATTGAACTATGACCTAATCCTGGCTAAGTCTAAGCACTGTCTTTGAATCCATTCCTTAAACTCGCAGGAAATAAGTCTTATCACTTTTTCCTCTGTGCCATAAGGTAATGGAGGTGGAGGAGACGGGAGTAGTGGCAGTGATGAGGAAGGAAATAATGGAGGTGTATCTACCATTCCTTTGCCTCCCACCACAGTCCAGAGCACCTATGATGTGCTTCGTGGTCTTGGCATCGTGGGTGGAAGTGGACAGATGGGAGATGATGATCAGCTTCAATCTTTGCTTAGCAGATCAGGCATGATTACGCATGGCCAGGTAATGTTATGCCGCATTTCCACCGAAATTACCCGAAACAGTTGTACCAGGAACTTTTTTCCCCAGGAACTATTTTCCCCCCAGACCTGTTGATTTCTTAGTTTCCACCACAGTCTAAAGTACAGTGAAGATTAGGAAAATAGTCTGGTGAGTTAGGTCTGCGCGCGTTTCTCAATACAAAGTACGCTGTATTGGACTTGCATCCTTGGTAGTTCGGTCTTTGCGCATTCGACTCAGGAGTGTGAAGTCTGCGATGAAGAAAATCCGGTAATTCTGCAAACAGCAGCGTACTTGATAACTTCAGTCAGCTCACCTCGGCTACTGCAATTTCCCTCACTGTATATTTACAATAAAATGAAATAGGATATCAGATACCACTACCTCCTTTCATTTTCATGTAAACATAATAATTGCCACAGAAATGTACTTATTTCAGGGAAATGTGTAATGCAATGAAAATAAATATTATATCAATTGCCTCCTTTTTATTTTCATTTTAACATATAGATAAATTGAGTACAGACCAAAGATTACCTGATAGATTTAACCAAAACAAATTATATTTTATGTTTAACCACTAAAGAGAAATCAGAGCCAGCGGCACATATCAGAAGGTCTAGCCGAGGTGAGGCTGCTCTCGGCGGATACATGAGCACTGAGCTCCTGCTGATCGCGTGGAGCTGACCGTCTCCGAGCTCGGCGAAACAACACATTTTTAAATAGGCGCACTCTTTATAAATAAACCACAGATTTTAGTTTTAAACGACTACATTCTCACCTGAAATACTTTTTAAAATTACATTTCATAACACAATAACAGTAATATTTTGAAAATGATCAGAATAAATGGTGGTTGAAATCGCAATTCTGCATGAACTCAACCAATCAGGATGTTTAGCGCCCAAGTCCCGCCCCCAAAAGTTCCGGAACTTCGAAAAAGTACTACCTCGTCAGCAGGGACTTTCTAGAACTTTTAGTTCCTGGTTCCTGCGGTGGAAACACACAGAGTACCAGCCAAAAGTCCCTAGTTCTTGGGTAAAGTTCCTGTCATGGAAACGCAGCTTTAGTGTCTAATGAGCTAGAGGTCTTCACGGGTCCAAACATTTGTGCCCGAATCCGAAAGAGACATGAAACACTCTCGAGACTGCACATGCGTGCTAGCTGTATCAAGCTAAAATATGCTTTAACACAATTTGAGCTTCATAGAAAACGGTCATGTGACAGTTCACCTCAGATTGTGTTTCTGATTTGAAATATTAAATATTAGTATGTCAAGTCTGCAAGCATTATCACTTGCATTAACTCTTGAGTCTGCGCACTCTGCTTCTAAAGGCAGAGAAAGAGAGCGAGAGAGAAGGCTTTTCTCTTTTTTTTTTTTTTTTTTTGCTCACTCTTTTCTTTTCCTAATTTTACAAGTTGCAAGTTACAAAAAACACAAGCAGTGTTTGATCATGGCCAGGTGTTCTCCGAGTCCTGAAGTAGTTTAAGTCTTTGGTTCTTTAAAATGTGGTGATTTTGGCTCACATTTAACAAAAACCCACCAATTCACTATCTCAACAAATGAGAATATGGTAACATGCCAATCAGCTAATCATATCAAAACACCTGTAAAGGTTTCCTGAGCATTCAAAATGGTCTCTCAATTTGGTTCACTAGGCTACACAATCATGGGGAAGATCATTGCACAAGGAGGGTAAGCCACAAACATTCATTGCCAAAGAAGCTGGCTGTTCAGAGTGCTGTATCCAAGCATGTTAACAAAGTTTAGTGAATTTAGAAAGTGTGGAAGAAAAAGATGCACAACCAACCCAGAGAACCACAGTCCTAGGAGGATTGTCAAGCGAAATCGATTAAAACATTTGAGTGAACTTCACAAGTAATGGTCTGAAGCTGGTGTCAAAGTGTTAAATTTCCACAGTCTGTGATGATTTTTGGTGCAATGTCATCTGCTGGTGTTGCTCCATTGTGCTCCAAGTCACTGCACCCATTTATTAAGAAATTTTGGAGCACTTCATGCTTCCTTCTGCTGACCAGCTTTTGAAGATGCTGATTTCATTTTCCAGCAGGATTTGGCACCTGCCCACATTGCCAAAAGCACCAAAGGTTGGTTAAATGACCATGGTGTTGGTGTGCTTGACTGGGAGAAACAAGAGACCAAACAATGCAGATGTCCTGAAGGACACTGTAAAAGAAACTTGGGCTTCCATACCACCTCAGCAGTGCCACAAACTGATTACCTCCATGCCACACTGAATTGAGGAAGTAATTACCAATTATTGAGTACATGAATAGTAAATGAACATGCTTTCCAGAAGGCCAACAATTCAATAACATTTTTTTTACTGGTCTTATGAAGTATGCTAATTTGTTGAAATATTGGTGAGTTTTTGTTAAATGCATACATATCTCAGTGCATTCATCTCTTGAAAATCATTCAAACTGTGTATATTTGCAATTGTTTTTGTGTGTGTGTGTGTTTCTAGCATATCCTAGCATAATTATACAATTACAGATGTATTTTAATTGCTTTTTGATCTCTTCAGATGGGTGATCGTGTTGGTCCTGTTGGCACAGGGGAGGCTAGTCATGCTACTGTGGCATCTGGACCTGCCAGTCGATGCCCAGTTAATTGGAGCATGAGTTTGGATCGACAGGAGGCTCTTGTAAGTCTTTCTGTATTTTATGATGTAGCAAAAATTGCTGAAGTTACCTTTTAACACTTTTCCCCTTAACAGGATGCAATGGATAACACAGCAGAAGTTCACCTGGATTCTGTATACTTGAGGGGAGGTCCTGGTCATAACCCTCCGGACATTTCTTCAACAGTCAACAACTTCCTTCAGGGCAACCAGAGCAGTTTCCACCTCTCTCAGTTACTTCAGGAGTCACATAATCCCGAGCAAGGGATCGACCTGGGCCACACTGTGGATCTTGGTGCCCTGGGCATGCGTGGTGGCCCTTGTGGGGATTCTCCAATTCTCAATGAGCAGCTGAGCACCAGCAGTAAAGATGATCAACCTGGAGAGTCTCTGGATGCTAGGTACCTTTGCCAGAGCTTTGATGAGAATCATGAGGAACATAATGATATTTGGAATCACCATCCAGACACTGTGGAGCTTGAGTTACAGCAAGGTAACCGCTTTTTTTCAATTTCTAGTGGAGTGATGTCAATGGGTTTCTCTGACATTTGTTGTATAACATGAAGTATTAAAAATAGTATTTGTATTTTATAAATTAATCTTAAGTATTTCCTTAGGCACAAACACCACTCACAGTGTGGTCTACCAGAATGAAGAGGGAAAGTGGGTCACTGATTTGGCCTATTACTCTTCCTTCGAGAAAGAAATGGAGGCCAATATGCCTGAGGAAGTTGCTATGCAGTTTCAGACAGAAGATTTTCTTGCTGGAAGTAAGTGAAATGTTCTCATGAAGCAAAGTTCTCCTTAATGGAAATTTTATTTTTGGTTTACCATTTCTCAGTTGAATCAACCTCGTGTTGACTTTCTTCTGCAAAACATGCAAAAATTTAGAATTTTTGAAGATTGTTAATTTTTTTTGAGTTGATGCAGAATAAAAATCGGCAATCAATCGGCAGAGCATGCCACAAGTAATATCGAAGTATTGTAAATAGGGGTGCAATGGTTTCGGTATAATTCGGTATGCGCTATGTTTTGGGAAAAAACTAAATTGCCAAAAAAACGAAATAAGAACAAATCTAACTACAAGCAACAGCAAATATAGCAAAGATGCAACTAAAATAAACAGTGCTTTTCAGGTTTTTAGGTAGCTCTAACATTAGTTTTTAGGTACAGAAATTGAATAAAGTAATCAAATGTAAAAATATAGCTGCAAGCAGTGATTACCGGGGTTCAGGCACTTTAAGCAGGGGTGATAGCGTTCCGGCACCACGCCGGATTTCCGGCGTAGGCTACTGTGGCTGCGAAAAAAAAAAAAAAAAAATCAGGTTGGTTATATTGGTCTACGGCGGCGTTTTAGTGCCATGTTAAAAAAATAATAAAAATAATAATAATAATAAAAAAGATTGTCTAATGTTTATTTGATGTCTGTTTTTAAAAGCACGGAAGAGAATATGTGCTGTTATGTTAGACATCGTTTCAGCTATTAAAATAGTTCCGTTTTGTATGTATGGCAAAATGATTTCGTTTCTGTTTTTATTAATTAAGTTGTAATGGGAAGATTTTTTATTAGTCAGATATACATAAGGTATAGGCGCATATCCAATGGTTTGTGCGGAGAGTGGAAGCTTGCACAATGCAATACAGAGGCGCAAGAGTCGTCACTTGCACTTTTTTTTATCCAGTAGAAACGAATTATCCTCAAAACAATACATGCCTTACCAACATCAAATACATAGATGGGGAGATTTAAATTATTGCTTAACGAAATAAAAAAAAATCAAACCAAAAACTCTTTCATTATATCTGTAAAGATGCATTTCTCGCGTCAAAGTGGAGATTTCTATTAAGGATCTTGTCACTGATTTAGAATACACTAGTTTATTCATAAATAATTCAAATATCCCCTTACCCTCCGACACATTCATTGTTATGTACAAGGAATACAAGTTGATGTAGACTAATATAAATTTAAAATACATCGTTTTAATAAATACAAATCAGCAAAACTGTTTCAAGTGATAGGCATTATTCAATTAAAAGTATCAATGAATAAAACATTATGTTGACCAGGTGGATTATTCATTGAAATCATGGAGAATGACATTTAGTTTTATTTTCATCATGAATGACAGCGCACCGTGTATTTACAGACAAACAAAATCTGCAGACGTCTCTTTACTGCGGAAGTGAACTTAATAAAACAGAAACGAAATCAATGTGTCATACATACAAAACGGAACTGTTTTAATAGCTGAAACTATATCTAAACGTTTTGCTATGTTCTGTCTATGCAAACAGAACAGCAGTAGGCTACATAGGCTAATAAATCAAGTGCGTCATCGTCACAACCATAGCCTTGTTTCCGCACGGAATAAAGTATTTTATTCTCGGAACATTTCGACTTTATTCTCCGACTTTATTTTTATTATTAATATTATTATTATTTTTTGCAGAGGTTAGATATTTCGACTTTATTCTCTGAATATTCCGACTTTAATCTCGGAGTTTCGACTTTATCTCGGAAACTTAGATTTTTTTTTATTAAATATATATAATTTTTTTTACATGGCACTATATGTCGTCGTACTGATCTGTCATTTAGATGTGAGATGCGCAGGTCAGAGAGCAGCTTTAACGCTCAACGACTCATGAGCCAATCAGAAGTAGTTAAGGGGCGGGCCTCGTGTCTTTGTCAAATAGATTGATACAGGTTAAGGCAATGCTCCATGCGCGAAGGTGTTTGCAATTGTGTCTCATATTTCTCAACTCCAAACGTAAGTAATGGCACTTACTGACCTGTCTTGGTATGACTGTAGCATCTGCAGCATTTACTTCCAGTGATTGTACTAAGATGGGCTAATAAGGTCAATGTAGGCACTGAACATATTGAGAAGAAAATGCTGTGTTTTCTTGAATAATACTGAGGGCATAATGCAAATATGAAAATATCTAAAAAAGAGCCACTTGTCAATAATGATGATCAGGGTTATACATACTTAGGCTGTTTATATATTTGGGGCCAACAAGTTGTGTTAAAAGTGCGTCGCATACATAATACCCTCTCGGGGGGCAAGGAAAAAAAGTTCAGGCTCAGGAATTTTTTTCACTATCAGCCCTGTTTAAGGCCTTCATTGCATCAAAGCTGTTATGGTCTAGGCCAACCTGAAATATTGGACTGACATTATAACACATCCATGATGAAGAATCTTGCAACACGCACATTCAAACTGAAATGAATGAGCTTAGGTATAATACTTAATACAAAGTAAGCATACTTACACATGCAAGCACATTGTTGTAAAATCTAGCGATTTAAAGTAAATGGTGGGTAACAAAATGCTTACTGCAAGTCTTCTCTTTATAACGCAATTTTCAGGTCTCACTGTAAACATAATGTGGCATAATTGCAAAATTTGATTCCTCCGGATAAATTAAGTGGTAAAGTTTGACAAAATGTGAATGTTATCATAGTGACTTTATAATTTATAGACATGAATACAAATGGCAGATTTGTAAATAGAGCTGTATTAGTGAGCAGAATGATCCAATAAATGGTCTTCTGCTGTCATCTAGAGGTTAAAATGGCAATTCCATTGATTTTTGCGATTTAAAATGTACTTTTTTTTTTATAGTTACAGAGGCAACTAATGTCGGAGCCCCATAAATTTTGCATGCTTGTCTACAATCATATGACACATGTGCTCACTTTTCATAAAGTTTTGGGTACACTATATCAAAGCCATATTATTACATATTATTACATGGTACCAAATGCAAATGTTGAATATTTCTTTTATAATTATTGACCTACTGTCTAAATCATGCAAATCTGACATTCTACACTTTTCTTCGCTTTGACCCAAGGATTCCTATTATTGAAAATTTTATAGTCTACAAGAAGCAGTCTAGGAGATATGAGCGATTTCACGTTTTTGTTCGCTGTAGTGCCCTCCCCATTGGCCGATTGATGTGAGTCTTTGCCTGGTTCTCTCCAAGTTTCATGTCTCTAGGCCTTACAGTTTGTTCTGCACAATCAGTTTTTTGGTGGAAAAGTAATCAAAAAAATCATTACAATTACAATAATTGTGTGCATTGTGTGCATGAACCCCTAATAACATTGCATATTTGACTGTATATAAATGAAAGTTTAATCATTATTAGAATTACAAACGTTATTCAATAAAGTGCAGTGAGTGATTTACATGTTGTTGCCGTTCACCCAAAAATCTAAATTATATAATTAATAACTCACCCTCATGTCGTTTCAAACCAGTGAGACCTCCATTTATCTCTGGAACACAGTTTAAGATGTTTTAGATTTAGTCCGAGAGCTCTCAGTCCCTCCATTGAAACGTGTATACCGTCCATGTCCAGAAATGTAAGAAAAACCTCATCAAAGTAGTCCATGCGACATCAGTGGGTCAGTTAGAATATTTTGAAGCATCGAAAATACATTTTGGTCCAAAAATAGCAAAAACTACTACTTTATTCACGCCTTGAATGAGCACTTGCACAGATCTTGTCACTGCAAACGCGAGTTTGCGTCTTCTGGCTCTTTAATATTTAAACTGTCAGGGCTTAAATTAATTTAGTTTAAACTCGACTAGCAACGAGTGCTGTTAAGGTCTCACCTGCGCTGTCAACACATGACGATGCTACCAATGACAGTTATTCCAGCATACAACACAAAGAGTGACTCTTTTTTTTTTTTTTTTTTTTTTTGTGTTTACTTGTAATGTATTGGGAAGCCAGAATGCGTATCCATCAACAGAAACATGCATTAGCCGGACTCTTTCAGTTTTACATGTTGTTTATAACAAACCGTATTACAGATGCATTGTCGTATTTAAGTTGAGCTGCAGTCGTAGTGTGTTGCGAACCGTGTGTGGACAACGGTATGGTTTGATTATTTTTTTATTTTTAACAGCGAACCGTTGCACACCTAATTGTAATTGTCTCGCAGTTATTTAGTTTTGTCCTGTTGTTTGACTGATGAAAGGCAGTCATGTGTTTTTGTAACAACATTAAGATGAGTAAATTGACACATTGAATTAATTTGAATTCATTGCTTTCATTGCCTAATCTTGTATGACCTTAGGCCAAGCCATGGACAAGATAATTGAGGATCAGGAGGAGTTTGAAAAGGAGCACCGGTTTATGCAGGTATGAGCAGTTCCCAGGGATTTTGAGTTCAACCAACCTATAAGTATATTCTACACAATTGTTCTTGTGATTCCAAACAAACAACCAAAAATGTACTTTTCTTTTGCCTTCTGGTAGGAAGAGCAGATTCAAGCTGTGAATATGAGTGAAGTGCTGGGAGACACATCTTGGAAAGCTCCGATAAGTGGCAACATCCTCATGAGGGCCTCACAGGTCTCCTCTGAACTTGAGCCTGGGAACCAAAGTTATCTGCGTATTTCACTGGGGGAGTTTTTTCAGAGGCGCTCTGAAGCTCTGGGGTGCCTTGGGAGCACTGAAGAGGACAATGTTAAAAGGGTGAGGACTGTAAACTCGAAGTATATGTCTTCTAAGATAATATCCTCCCTGAAATCTAACCTCAAAGTTGTCTCATTTGGAGCACTCTGTGCAAATATTGTAAGATCACTTCCCATGATATGCATGAAGTCAATGTGGGTCTTGAATGCAATGCAAGTCGATGCTGGTATCAAATTTGGCCA
Source organism: Carassius gibelio (assembly GCF_023724105.1). NCBI lineage: Eukaryota > Metazoa > Chordata > Actinopteri > Cypriniformes > Cyprinidae > Carassius > Carassius gibelio. Next base: position 11,710,015 of record NC_068411.1, on the reverse strand, counting down.
GACGATACATTAAAAACTTTCCCAAAAACAAAATGTCTCTAGAATAGACATATGGCAGAAAAATTCTTTATCTAGGGATAATAATAATAATAATAATACAAAATATTTTTTTGCCATGCATCGGTCAAAGCGCTCTTTGTGGCGTTGCCTCATACGTTGAACTAGATTTGTTGCACCAAGTTAACACGTAGGCCTACGCCATCTGCAGTGCGTATACAGTTAAAGTATGTGTATGTGGTGCAGAAGCAGCACAGACTGTTTGTAGTCTGCTTCTGATCCGTGGCTGTTTACCACAAACAATATTTATCCATTGTTTTGATTTCAAATCCAAAAGTTGTTTCAAAAATGCTTTTTCAGCATTGTGATTCTCTTTTACCACAGTACAGATATACAAACTTCCATAGACATTTTCATGTTTAAACTCAGTAAATATAACTTTGTTTTCCTACCACCACGATTGCCATCTATTATTGCCTTGTTTATCTAAAAGTGTGCTTTTCCTTGTTTTAAATATAGCCAAAAAGCCACGTGGTGACTGTGAAACAGTAAACTTTATATGCTTTTATATTATGGTGTAATTGATACATATCCGTGTCAATCCATGTTCTTTTTTACTGAGAATAATGCACTGTCACTTTAATCCAGCTCATGAAGTGCAGCAGAAATAGACTCGTGAAACGATCGTTGCATGGCTGCAGAAGACGGACCGCTCCTGGAGTGCATTGTCGGACTGCATTCACATGCAGTGTGAACACTCTGATCCGTTGACATGGGCGTGGAAAAAATACGCACACCAGACGGAGTGTGAACCTGGTGTAAAGTTGTATGTCTGCCTGATAAGTCCTGTTTTCGTGCTCCATTTAGGCGCACTGCATTCTGATTAGTTCAGATGGCATACAGAGGTCTGTGGTGTGGAAAATCGAGCTACAAAGCGATTAAGAAATTGCACACGCTCAAATGACGATTTTATAATTATTCTGATTAATTGCAAAGCCCTAGTTTCTAGTAATTGTAATTTTGAAGACCTTGATTTGCTGTTTCGGATGTTTAATTATAATTATAGCTAAACTCTGATAGAAGGTAGCCCTTCACAACCATGCTTAAATATATAGTTATTCATTTATTTGTTTTTTTTTTAGCCATCTTTTGGATACTTTATTACATCCCCTGAGAAGAGGAAACCTGTTGCGTTACTTCGACCCTCAGATTTGTTCTCCAGGGGAAGCTCCATCAACATTGAGTCAGTTCCACAAAGTGATGCTGATGAGACGCTTAATCCAGGTGCGTTCAAAATACTCATTAGTTATTTAATTTTTTTTTGTAACATTTAATAACATTTTGATGACCTACATGTGATCTACAGATGATCTAGATAAGACTCTTGAGCCCAACACAGCTGAAGCCGCACATGAGAATAATGTGCAAACTCAAAGTACTGAGGGACAGGTTTCCCAGGTATTGATAACCATTTAGCTTTAAACTGCTGCCACACAGTCTTTTGAAAATTAGCAAAAATGTTGATTTTTTTTTTTTTTTTTTTGTCTAATTCGTTTAGATCTCTGCACAATATGGAGATAAGGAGAGTTCTGTCCATTCAGAATCACCCAACTCCAGCAGCAATCTTCTGCTCAGCATTAGTACAATTGCATCTGCAATTGCTGATGCCTCCATCAGCTCAGATCCAGCACAGCTCGCTGCCATGATCATGGAGCTGTCTAAACGGAGCCGCTCTAAAAGCCATCAGCAAGTAGCAAAAGAGTCGATTAGAAGTCCTGATTCTGTAGCAGCCTCAAATCAAAATGGTCTGCTGGAGGATCTGCAGAAGACCACATCAGTGGGTGACCTTAGTACTCCTGACATGGAGAAATATCTGAAGAGGGCTGAGTTCTCAAGTAGTGACAGTGATGGATCCACCTCACAGTCCTGCTTGGACATCCTCACTTTGGCTGATAGTTTGGCCAGTTCTAACAAGCTGACTCAACAGCAGTTGGCATCTCTGGAAAATGAATTCCTCTGTAAAAAGGAAGAGCGTTTAGTTGCGGAAGAGCAAGCAGTAGGCAAGAAATGTCAAAATCTGGCAGGTAATGCATCTAGACAAACAGAGGGTACTTATGTTGTGTCACCAAATCCAAGGTCAGATGTCAAACGAAGTGGAATTCCTCGACCCAAGTCAAGCAGTTTACCATCTACCACTGCGCGTCCAGCCAAAAGATCTTTAGTTTCTGGGCAGTCATCATCATCTTCCACTTCCTTCAAATCTGGCATTGAGAAAAACAAAAATGACTATCGTGCAGCACCTTCTACCAATAAAGGTATCACTGAATCCAAGGTCAAAATAGGTACGGGTCGACCACAAGTGGCCAGCACTTCCACCACAGGTAACCGCCGCTATCTGAAAGGTGAAGGGACCACGTCAACTCCTGCTTTTGCCCCAAAGACCTCACCTGGCCTTCGCCGTTCGGAAGTATCGTCGTTGAAGACCTCCCCACTCAAACCCAAGACAGCTGGAGGCCGGACAGACAGACCTGCCATTAACCAGGCAAGATCACCCAGAAGTCCTAAAGCCACTCAGTCAGTTTCAAAAGAGAAAATTGCAGCTGTTGATCGTCAGGATTCCCTGCCAGCAACACAGGAAAAATTTGGTATCTCTTTTCTTTTTCTTTGTAAACAAATACAAAACATGCAGCATAACAGATTTAGCATGTTAAAAATCAACATGAAATGTTGCTTAATGTGCTTGAACATCATGCAAGCTTCAGAAAATTAAGGACATCAACTTTTTTTACTACTTTTTATTGAAGGATCACCTGAGAGCAGTGCCCCTGGTGTTGTGGAGGTCACCCATTGTAATTTCAGACCATCCACCTCCCCTCTTACCCACTCCAGTCCAAGCCAGACCTCCATTACAAGTGGATATGGGTAAAAATTGTTTCTTAACATCATCATCTAAAATAATTGAATATTGTCTTTTTTGTGGTGTAAGCCACTTTTATTCGTGAGGAGTGGATATGATACTTATTTATTTTTTAGTTATTGATTATTGTTAATCCAAAATGTGTTTTGGAAATAGAGAGATGTCTCCGTGTTCCCCTAGTAGTGGAAAGGCTCAGAGGAGTCCTGCTGGTGATCCAGGTTCCCCTCAGTCCCATTGTTCAAGCCCATCTCTCAGTAGACTGACTTATCTTTCCATTAATGAGAACACTTGCATGCCCACTCCTGATCACCATAAGGTGAGTGTTTAACCCCATTTTAGTTTTATGTGGAACACAGTATAAAACAATTAGCTATTTAGAAAGTAAATTTGTTGCTGTTTCTTAAAAGCCTGATGTCTTCTAATCAGTGTTGGGGGTAACGTGTTACGTGAGTAACACAGGTTACCTAATCCGATTACTTTATTCAAGTAACTATTGTAAATTTAAAAAGTAATGGGTTACTTTACTAAAGTAACGCCAGTTACTTTGTTTTCCATTTATTGACTGACAAGTCTCCTGTCCCCATATTGGGAGAAATTGGAAGTATAGAGGCGCTGTGTGCGATGTGTGAACATGTAGTTCTAGACTAAATGTGAAGTAAGGAATAACTGACGACAGGCCGTTGAATTATTAGAAATATAATCGCTCTGATCAGTGGATCGCTCTGATCAGTGAAATGTCTGTGCTCAGCCTCGCTATACGGGAGCGCGCGCTCTTCCGGCAGAAGTGCCTTAGGACCCATATAAGGAAATTCCGCTCCATCTAACGTCACACAGAGCCATACTCGAAAAAAACTTTCCGAAACTTGTGACAAACCGGAAGGAGTATTTTTGGAACAGAAATATTCCTTCAAACGTACAACTTAATTTTTGAAACTTTGTCCATGTTTAGCATGGGAGTCCAACTCTTTAACAGTGTGTCATTCAGCCAAGTATGGTGACCCATACTCAGAATTTGTGCTCTGCATTTAACCCATCCGAAGTGCACACACACAGAGCAGTGAACACACACACACACACTGTGAACACACACCCGGAGCAGTGGGCAGCCATTTATGCTGTGGCGCCTGGGGAGCAGTTGGGGGTTCGGTGCCTTGCTCAAGGGCACCTAAGTCGTGGTATTGAAGGTGGAGAGAGAACTGTACATGCACTCCCCCCACCTACAATTCCTGCCGGCCCGGGACTTGAACTCACAACCTTTCGATTGGGAGTCCGACTCTCTAACCATTAGGCCACGACTTCCCTAGATATTAATAATATATAAATAAATAATAATAAAGTAACACTTTACAATGATATTTAAAGAGCGTAATATAGTTTATCCAAAAATAAGATGTCTTCTGCCTTACATTTTTGTTTTATATCTATATGACACACTATAGATATTAGGCAGCTGTCAGTAATTTTTTTTTTCATGCACTTTATTAAATGTCTGTCATTTCATTTTGTGGCAAATATATTTATTTGTTGTATGTATGTATGTATGTATGTATGTATGTATGTATGTATGTGTAATTGTGTAGAAGTAATATAAATTACATTTTCAAAAACTGAAGTGATAAACTTGTTTTACTTAATAGAATATGCATAACTATTTTAACTAATTGCAAAAGCTGAATAATCAATCCTATCCTACTGATTAATCTGTGAAATAATCAGTGACCATTAGACTAATAGAAACTAAAAAAATTGTTGCAGCCCTATTTAAAGTCCATGTTTCTTGACGATTATTTGATATTGACATTAATGCTGCTGATTTACTTTATGGTTTGAATGTACAGTTGAATCTCTTTTACTATTCTCCAGAAAAACACCTCAATGGCTCTAAGCACTACTATAATCAGAGCCAGTCCAACTCCTCCAGTGGAACCGTTCGATAATGTAAATGTTCTGAGTTCTTCAAAGAGTCCAGAGCCTCTTTGCCACTCTGAAATTCCTGGCCTCAACCAAAAGACCTCTGAACTGGGCTCACGTAGCCAAAGTGACTCCTGTAAAGACTACGAAAATGAATACTCTAAGGGCAACCGCCAGTCTGAGCCTGCACCGAGCTTGTACGCTCAAGTGGATTCTGGGTACTCAAGCAAGCTGAACATTCAGCATCCATCTGGGACAGCATCAGAACAGGCACACCAAGCATTGCCTCGTGTCTTGGGGCCTGGATCTGGTTTTGGGGCTGCAGATGACATGACATATGGGTCAGTACCCAGCTACACCTCCCAGGGTGCACTGACAAACCTTCCCAACCTCCTAACAGGGCGTTGCCTCTTTAGTTCCCAACTGGCACAACAGTATCTGAGCTCAGAGGGGCCTCTACATGCTCCTCCCTATCAGATTGGAGGGCCATCTGGTATATATGGAGTATCGGCTGCAGTGCCTGCTGGAAACCCATCTATGGGACATATGCATGTACCTGGGCATACAAGTCTTCAGTCTGGTTACCTGAACTCTGGTCAACAACATCCACCTCAGTATCCAGTCAGCAAGACCTATGGACAGCCAAATGTTGGGTCATGGGCTGGACGAGATCTTGCAGACCTTAGAAGTAAGTGGAAAAATTTTAATGTATTTTAAAGACATTAGTGGTATAAAGAAATTTGTGTATAAAAAAAAAGAAAAAAAAAAAGTTTTTCTTCAGTTCAAGTGATGGTTCCAAATGAGCTGAAGTTTCCCAGTTCTTGCTGTGTGGGAATTGCCTCTCAGACGTCCCTCAACATCTTCAACCCCTCGGAGCGCTGGCAGCAAGTTTCAATCTCCGTCACAAGCCTATCCATTGATGGAGAGAAGGTTCGAAATCTGTCAGATGTAGTCTAGATCAGTGGTTCTCAACAAGCTGGCCTCAGCGCACTCCAAGATGACTTAAATTATATAAAATAATACAAAACCAGCTTTAAAATATTTTCGCACATCCAAAATACCCATGTATTTCCCTTTCTCAACATTCAAAACAAGCTTCGGATATTTTTGTGGTCAGTGGGGGACCTACAGAAAGGTTGAGAACCAATGGTCTTATGGAGACATGTCTTTAGTCCACTTTTATGTGCAGTATTATAAATGTCATTTCATTACAGGTGGAGTCTATCCCATTCCAGTGGCTGATAGTACAGAATAGGACCATAATTGGACCCAAATGTACAGAAGAACAGAGGGTTTTATTTATAGCACCAAGGGCTGGACTGTATCAGTATACTCTCAGTGTGTCATCTTGGCCTGCATCTGCAGAGTCAGAGACTGTGGCGCATGCAGAAGTCTTTGCTAAGAAAGTGGTGCTGATCGCTATGGCTGAGAACCCTGTGGTTGAGGTTAGAGTTCTCTTTGTCCTTGTTGCCAGTGTCAGAGCACTAAAACTACATGTATTTTTTATTTTTTTTAATGCACAGGATTAGTAGTATGATTTTATGACAGTTTTATCCTTGAAATTTGTTAATTTTTCTGTAGGTTTCTTTTAGAAGTTATATTTAATCCATGTAAAATGTGCAAAAATGGAGAGCTTTTTTCGTTCTTTTTCATGAATAGGTTGATGTTGGAAAGACTGGCTGTCTGGACTTTGGGGACATGCCGGGGGGCAGTACTAAGGCCCTGCTGCTCAAGCTGGTCAACAGGACTCATGCCACTGTGCCTATTCGACTAGTTATCAGTGCGGTCAGTGAGATCTGTCTGTTTGGATTGGAAGTTGTGTATGATGTATTTCTGTATGTCTATAAGACTTCTGCCTGAAAGCTTAGACCTCATCCAATGGGATGTTGAACAAATTAAAGGACAGAAGTTTTGTCTCCCACAGAATGCATCAGCATGGCATTGTTTCGGCTTCTCTAAGAGCCCAGTTGCCATGACCACGGATGGTTCCCTTCATCCTGGCTCAAGTATGACCTCGCTTTCACCTTCATCAGTCATAAACCATGTGCTGCATGCCAGTTATGCAGAGGTGAATATTTCTTTAAATTGCTTTCTGATTTGATGGCAGTTTTGACTGTTTAAATACATTTTTATTCTTTCTTCAGAATCAAGAAACCTTCTTGGTGTGGGTTCATTTCAGTGCACCTCAGAAGTACATTTCAAGTTCAGGTGGGCATGTAAACCTAGACACTGATACAGGTTGAACATTTCTCAACTGGTGTCTAGTTTTATTTTAGTATCATTGAGTTACTATTCTAGTTTTAAACTCCCGTCTATATAGCAAAAAGGATCACAGACTGAACTTGAGATGCTGTATTTTTTGATGCAGGTGAGTTGGGGCCAGCTGATGAATACAGTGCACGGGTGGATATTGAGGTGGACAGTCCAGGCCCCAGTCATGTGATTCAGAGTGTAGCCCTGAGGGCAAGGTCAGGCACTCCCAGAGTGCATGCACCCAAAGACCTACAGGTAATGAATAAAACCGATCGCTACAAGACACACTTAACTTTTTGAGGTTATGAAATGGCTTTAGTTTTATCTTTTTATTAATTCCTTTGATTATTTACTTGTTTGCTGTTGCTTATTTACTACCTGAATATCTGTACAGACGGTGTGCCTTCAGGCTCCTTTGGGGCAAACAGCCAAGCAGAAACTTCCTTTAAAGAATGCAGGCAACATTGATGTTCTACTCAGACTAAAGGTACCTGATCACGAGCTTTACTTTTTAACACAATTGTATGTTTCAATTCGACATTGACTATAAATAGCCTACAATGTGCCTGGCATCAACACCACAGTGTTAATCTATGCATCTTAGCCCTTGCTGTGGATTCACTCCTCGTCTTTCTGGCTATTTTTCAGAGTACTGATGGAGACAGCTGTTTCACTGTGAGACCAGAGGAACTGACTCTGAAAGCTGGAGAGGAGCAGGGTGTGGTGGTCTCCTTCACTGCCCAGGACAGACAGAAACTCAGGGAGAGGCATGTTCACTCAGATTGATTCAACAGATTGTATTTTGAATCCTTTTTGTTGGCAGTTTTCATTTTTTACTTGTATTAATTGCTATACTATTCAGATTGTCTGAAATGTAGTTTGACTACTTAAAGGGGAAAATGTATTGTTAAAATATTCTTGGTACTTTGGCTTTTGCACCGCATAGTTCTAGCCTAGGAACAAGCCATCATGGTGGTTTCCAGAAAACCAGTTTCCCCATCGGCCGTTTTCTTGGTTTCATGGGCACCAGCAATGGGATCTCTGAAGCAGCCTCCAGTGATGTCTTTATCTGGGTCTAATTAATGAATAGAGGACACCGTGATTAGAGCTGTTTTCATGTGTCGTGGGTTTCTTGATAACATTAATGGGATGTTCAACGCACAATATACGCTTAATGAATGTGTAAAAATCGGACTAAATCTATGACAACTTGAAGTTTTACATATCATCGAGGCTGAGAAAAAAACAGCCCTGCAGACAAATAGCTAAATGCCATTATCGCTGATTTCAATATATTAACAAATGTGGCTTTTTTTGAAAATCAGCGTACATTTGCATCACTGTTATTTCCTATAGGACTGTTTTAAACCCTACTCTGAAGTATGAGCTAATTCCGTTTCCCCAAATGGAGTTCCTAGAACTAAAAAAAAATTCATTTTTTTTCCTGCAGTGTGAAAATTCCAAAAAGCATGTACAAAAAAAGTACTAAAGTACTTTCGAGTAACATTTAATTTCTTTTCTCAGCATGTTGACGATTTTGGTTCTACCCAGCGGACCTCAGTATGAGGTGATGCTGAAAGGAGAGACGGTCCAAGGAGTTTCTGGGAAAGCAGTATCTTCACCTGCCGTGTCCTCACAGGCTGAGGTCCCACCCATCCTCTCCAACAAACAGTTCATGGCATGGGGAGGGGTTACCCTGGGCAGAGCAGTGTGAGTTTACATAGCCATAGAAACTGCCATTCATAAAAATGATTTGGATGGAGATGATGCTTTTGTGTTTGTAGGCAACAGAAACTGGTGCTAAGGAACAATTCACCCACTACATCACAGCAACTCAGACTGCTCATTAGGGGCCAAGACCAAGACGGTTTCCAGGTAAGCCAACACATTGAGATATGTAGTTTTAGACACTTAGATCTATAATATTTGGAGCTTCTAAGGAGATATGATGATGAAAGTATATGAAGTGCTAAAATGATTAGTATAAAATAAAGTATTTTATAACAATAAGTAAAGCAGTATTTTGCCATGTGAGTAATCACAGGTAATGGATGAACAGCAATTATGAGCAGCCAGCCAACCAGTTCATTGGTTTTCAGTATATTCACATCTGTCTATGCATTTATCCTTTCTCCCACTTGTCTGTTTCCGTGAATCTCATCCCTGCAGCTGCAGAGCTCATTCGGCCCAGATGAGCGACTGACGCGTAACAGAGAGCTGTCAATCAAACCCAAAGAGGATGTGACTGTTCATCTGCTCTTTGCTCCCACCCGTGTTGCATCCATGCTGGCCAAACTGGAGATCAAGCAGTCTGCTGCACGTGCCTCCCAACCTGGGGTCAAGTTCACTGTGAGTTTATTAATAATGCCTCATAAACCGTAACACTGTTGTAAATACTAGAGGTCGACCGATAGTGGATTTTGCTGATACTGATAGTTAGGTTGGACCACACTGGCTGATACGAATTAATTAACCGATTATTTTTAATTTATCCATTTTAAAATGAATACTGAACAAAAAAGTAGTAGTAATAAATAATAATAGTAATAGAAAATGTTGGAATTAACACTCTCTAACAAGGAACAATACAGTTTACATATGGATATTGTACATGTCGTGTTCAAGCAGCGGTCTAAAACTGTTTATTTATTCACCAAATGGACACAAGTTTACTTCAAGAATTAACTATGAGGCATAAATGAGTTAGAAGTTTGGTGTTCAAAAAAATGGAGCAAACGGAAAGTAAAAGGGTGATCTATATTACAGCTCTATAAATGAAGCAAACAGACTTTATTAGAGCCACAGAAAGACATAACGTTTTGCTGAAAATAGAAAATTCATTATGTGCTGTACATTAACGTAAATTTGGGAAAAATCTAACGTAATTTAGTGGAAAACTATGTGAATGGTGGTCTGTGGCGCAGCAGGATTTTCTCGCTCTGTTTAGCGTGCAGTATCATGTCAAAAAAATAGCCCATGCTGTCAGTTATTTTGACCACTAGAGGCTGCTCTCAAATTGTATAATGACCGCAGACCCTTCTCAGCCGCTCCAGGAACGGATTCAACCCCAAAAACTATCTACATGGGTTTTTGCCGATAATCGTTAGTTCCAGCAAACAAATATCGGTGCCGATTAATCTGCAAACCCGATACATCGGTTGACTTCTAGTTAATACTTGGTATTACATTTTAGCGTGTTGTTCTCAGATCCCTCTGTCAGGCTATGGCGGCACGAGTAACGTGATCCTGGAGGAGTTGAGGAAGCGTTCTGAAGGCTATGTGGCCACGCTGAGTGGAGTGCAGGCAGGACGTGTCAGTAAGCTCTGTGTGTGCGTGCGAAACACGGGTTCACGTGCTGCTTTCGTGAAAGCGGTACCCTACAGCAATCTTCAGACTCGAGCCGTCATGGACTCCACTGTTATTAGCTTGTCCCCTTCACAGTTTGTGCTGAAAGAGCGGACACAGGAGGTGAGCTAAGTGCATGTTTGTTTTGTTTTTTAATGCCAGTACATGCTTGGAAGATTTATCAGTGCCGTTTCTGCAGGTGATCACAATAGCGATGAAGGCTTCACGCAGAGAGCATGCTCTCTGTCAGTCTGGAGCAGCTCTTCTTGCCACTGTCTGCCTCTTCTGTGGGGATGAAGTCTCTCGACAACAATTCAGGAAGTCAGTGAATTCTCAGCTTATATAAGAATATTTTTAAACATTTTAGTGTTAAAATAGGAACTTATTTCTTTTTTACGTTTTTCAACAAAAAAATTTCAACAAACCAAATAAAAATGTATGCTTTCTAAGAGCCCTGTTTTCAATTCAACAAAGTATGTAAAACAAACAAAAGTTTTGCATGCAGCCATTTATAGTTCACTGTAGACCTTTTTAGAAATGAAATACTAGCATATTATTCCCACTTACCAGCTAGAGATATGACCGTCCTGATATTCTTATTAAATGTGAACTTAATCTGTGAGAAGTGTATTTTTACACATTCTGTGATGTGAAAACACATTTTGTAATTGTTGTTTTTTAAATCTCTTTTCAAGGTTACTACGAATCAAACCAGAAGCAGGGAATAAAGTACTGTCTGAGAACAGCTTATTGAAAAGTATCCCGTTTGATGAAATGTTCCTTGGAGAGGAGCAGGTTCAGGAGGGTAAGACGGCAAGGATTTGCTCAGTTTAATTCGTTTAATCAATTATCTGGCCTTGATTGTGGCTATTGTTATTTGTTTTCAGCCTATGATCTGCCTCAAAGGCCAAATGAAGCCCAGATTTTCTATGGCAACATGAGCAAAGTTATGCTGTCGCTATTTGGCACTACGGAAATGTCGGACTCTGGAGAGAGTGACCATATGGAGTCCGTCAGACCTTCACAGCGGCACACCTCTGAATCAGACAGGTAAAATTCTTCGATAAATAATGTACTAAACAGAAACGAATGCTTTCAGATTTCAGCATGCTGATGAAGTTAATGTGTAGTTCTCTACTCAGCGGTCTGGGGTCATCGGGCCGCTACATCAGTAATGCTTCCCTGGATGTGCTACCGGTCAAGGGTCCTCCATTAAGTCCATCAGAACCTGTGCTGAAACAAACAGAGCTGAACCTGGAGAACACCTGGAGCATCAAACCTGAACAGCTGGTTCTCACTGCACCCACTATCAGTAAGACACATTTGAGTTTAAAAATGACTTCAGGTGGTTTAATGAATGTTGTTTGACTCACTTAGCAAGTGAATGCTTCCCCCTCCAAATGTTGTCTTCTGCTTGTTTGTTTGCAGACAGTGTGGCTGACACCAGACATGTACAGATATTGAACCGCTCAAACAAAGAGCTGAGCTTTGAGCTCTCCTGGCCAGCACACTGCCTGACCATCACCCCACAGCACGGAGTCATTGAACCTCAGTACGAGACTCGCATATAAACAAACATCGGGAAAATCAATGACCTCACCTTTTGTTCTCATTTTTAATTAAATGTACATGGCTTTTATAAATGTTTAGCATGTATCAAAATCTTGTTTTTTCAGGAGCCACTTGCAAATCCTCATCAGTCCCAATCCTTCTCTTGCAACCAAATCCTCCATGCTGCCTTGGAGTGGACAGATCTATGTACAGTGTGATAATCAACAGAAGGTATTCATTTCTGGAGATTTGTGTGTTGTCTGAATGAAAAGGGAATGTTCAAGTTTTTAAGGATTGTAGACATGTTTCTAGTTCATAACATGCGATTGAATGTACAGTAATGAACTTGCATTAGGCAAGGACATTTTTTTTTTTTTTGAGAAACTGTTGACGTGAATTTTTCTGTATAAAGTGGAGATAGACAATACAGTGCTGTTCAAAAGTTTTTTTTTTTTTTTTTTTATAGATTAGTTTCTTATGTGCATCAATGTTGGATTTATTTGCACACAAATTTAGTGAAATCTTACTGCAATTTAAAATAAGTTTTCTATTTTATTGTAATGGCGATTAATTACATCCAGTTTTTGTTTACATGTGTTTACTGCATTTGTTCAGTATATTCAGTAATATATATATTTGTTTTGTTACAATGTACACTACTAATCAAACGTTTGGGGTCATGTGGCACTGAAGGCTGGAGTAATGGCTGAAAATTCAGTGCTGCACCACAGAAATAAATATTTTAAAGCACAGTTTGTTTTTTGATCAAATAAATCCAAGCCTTGATGAGCAAAAGAGACTCCCTTAAAAAAACATAAAAAACTTTTGAATAAGTGTAGGTGAAAATTAACACTCTCTGTAATGCCCATCCTCATATCTCTTTCTCTAAAGTCCATTAAAGTTCAGATCCGGCAAGATCTGGCCATGGATGTTTCTGCCACTAGCTGCGCCATGGACCGCTCTTTACGCCCACTGCCACCTCAGGCTGAGACCCCTACCGTCCCAGGACAGAAACCTCAGAGCAGCAGCACCCAGCCTCAGGTTGAGATCAAGAACCGAACGCTGGTCTTCCCTCCCACTGCCTCTGGAGAATCATCAGGTAACTGAATACTTTATTTGTACAGTAAATTATTACTGATTTGAGACAATGACTTTCAGTAAGATTCTGAAATCTTGGCCTATTAGAATATAAAAAGAAAACGATTGTTTTCTTTGCAGAATGTTCTCTGGAGCTGGAGAATCATGGAGAGGAGGTCAGATGGTACCTCTCTTCTTTTGCTCCTCCGTATGTAAAGGTGTGTGATGTCGGCGGTTATGTAAGCGTTTTGAAAGCTTTAGTTCCTGGGGATTTATTGATTTTGACTTCACTGTTGTCTGTTGGATCAGGGCGTTGATAGCAGTGGAGATGTTTACCGTGCCACATACTCTGCCTTCAGATGTGAGAAGGTATCCGGGACTCTGGGGATTCAAGAGAGGATGCAGGTGGGGTGTGGACCGATCATCTCGTCTCTGACAGAGCTAGAATTTTCATTGAACTGATTTAAGTTTTCCGTTTTGTTTTGTAAATAGGTTCCATTCACTTTCCTTCCACGTGACCGGGGAGATTATGCGCAGTTTTGGGATTTGGAATGTCACCCGACAGCCAGACCTCAGCATAAGAGCCGTGTTCGCTTCCAATTGTGTGGCACTGTGAGTCTAATGAACGCAGAAGACTTCTTTCTCTGTATGTGTGTTTCATAGCTAGGCTAAACTAATGTAACTGCCCTAGTAATTTGCCTACTAACATCATTGACCATTCGCTAAAAGTGCCATTCCAGTCATAAATTACCCAAAGCTAGAAAGAAAAAAGGACACTAATGCAGAAGAAAGAATGGTAGTACTACTTCCCGTTTGAGTGTATTGATTCATGTGTGCAGGGAATAAGAGCAGGAGAAGCATCGAGTGTTAAAGAGAATACCTCACTGGTGAAAACAGAAGCCACTGTGAAGAACAGGAAGAGACTGGATTCTGTAAGCTCCAAGACTGGGTAAGGCTTGTGTTCCTGTTAGAAATCTGACCTATAGAGGAGGCTAAAATGTCATAGGCATATTGTGCTATTTCGAATTCGTTCAGATCTTCGACTGAGAATCAGAAGAGGGGTGTTTATGCACCTCAGAGTCTGTACACATTTCCTGCCACACGAGTGGGCGCCACCAGCTCACTGAAGGTCAACTTCAGAAATAACTCCTCCAACGCACACGAGGTGAGAACGTAGGACTGCACTAGTCACTACACACTAAATAAACAAAAATCAGATGACAAGTGTAAAGCGGCAGCAATGTCACTTTACAGTTTCCATGTGAAAAAGACTTAAGCAATAGTTTGCCCATAAATGAGAATGTACTTGCATTTAGAAATTTAGCAGTACATCACTTGCACACCAAAGGATCCTCGGCAGTGAATGGGTGCCGTCAGAATGAGAGTCCAAACAGCTGATAAAAGCATCATTAATTAACATCTGTGAAGTGAAAAGCTGTTTGTAGTAAATTCATCAAGGCCTTTCAAACTTCAAGTCCTCAACATTATTGATTTCTCCAGTTAAAGTGATTTATTTCATTTGATTCAGGAAAGAAATCTGCAGGGATCAAGCACTGTTTACATATCAAAAAAGATTAAAAAAAAAAAGTTTACATAACGATTATGGACTGGTATTTTGAGCATTAATTGATGGTCTGTGATTTACTGTGATGCTTTTATCAGCTGTGTGAACTCTCATTTTGATGGCACCCATTCCCTTCAGAGGATTCGTTAGTTAGCAGTGATGTAAGGCGAAATTTCTCCATCCGTTCTGATGAAGAAACAAATCTATCTCGGATGGCCTGAGAGTGAGTACATTTTCAGGAAATGTTGACTTTTGGGTGAGCTATTCCTTTAAGAGGTCACAGGGCAACCATTGAAATATAAAATACATTCAAGTCTAACAAATTCAGTCACAAATGGCATGTTGATGAGTGCAGTGTTATTACTCCTTGTCCTAAATGTCTGGCATGAAACTTAATTTGAGGTTTTCTAATTGACTTGCAGCTTACATTCATAAGTCCTAAAGAGCCTTTCCACATCAAGCATTCAAATTATTCTCTAAGGTGAGTTACAGTCTCTTGTTTACTCTTACACTAGTAGTAGAAAGTCTTAGTGTTTGCAAAAGCCAATTTAAGGAAAAAACCGCAAGTAGAAAGCTTTTATTGAAGCGTTCCGTGTCACTTCCTGCTGCCGGTGCCTGATGTGAAGGCTCTGATTCAGAGCTCAGCCACAGGTCAGATTTTTGTGTGTGTGTGGTTTGTGGCACAATATGCATTTAACTATATGCATGTATTTGTGTACTAAATGTGTGGTGTTTTAAATCATGTTTAGTTTAAATTTTAAACTGACAAACTTCCAGTATTTAGTTATTCGTACTATATCAGCTGGCGAGAGATTTCTTGTGTTGATGTGCAATTCACTTTGTTTCCATATACTTTTTTTGTTCTGTAGCGTTATAAGCTAGTTTGGTTAACTAGGTCTGCATATTTTATTGCCTTTGATCCTTTTTCCATGTGCTTTCCTAGATCTCAACACTACATCAACCTCCCTGTTCAGTTCGTGCCGGCTGCTGCAGGCCAGTTTTCCGGCACGCTGCTCGTACAGACGGACACAGACGCTAAACTGGCCATAGAGCTCCGTGGAGAAGCCTTGCCATGAAGAGCAGCTCAACATAGCCACTCGCCGCCAGCAGAGGACACTGCAGGACGAAGATAATGATGAAGAGACATTACTTGAACGCTTTTCGTCTAAATGCTTTGCAAAAGAATGTTTTCCACCACCCTAGGTTTTTGTGACTGCTGTCATCCTATAGTTACGTTTTTTTGGATAAGCACCATGCAGTATGGATATTATATATCCAGAATCACAACTTTGTCATCTTTGATATTTTGCCACAGTTTCACCTTTGTAGCACCGATATAAAAGATATCAGTTTTTAGCATTTTCTAGGATTAGTTTCCTTTTGTGTAAATGTTAATATGAGCTCATTGTTGATAGTGTTATCACATAATGAAGATGGACAGATATTTTAAAGAAGGATCTGAATCACCATTAGTTGAAAATTGCACAATTGTTTTTTTTTTTTGTGTGTATGTGTGTCCTATGTATTTATTTTAAATCAGTTCTTGATAAATAAAAATTCTTAATTTTATTTTTTGGTAAGTTGTCTTAATGTGTATCCCATCTTCACAATTTGTGTCCTATTTATGCAAAATGATTTATTTTATTAGGCAATCAACATTTAATTAATTTAAACATTTAAATCAACATAAATCATATATATATATATATATATATCCTATTAATTTTTTCAATTCAAAGCAAGAATTAGATTTTAAAATTATAGACACCAGAGCCACGTTCTGCCTTTAAGAATTCTGTTCAGTAGCTAATAATCTAAAAAGAAAAAAAAATGCACTAGGATGATCAAAAATGATTTGAATTAGAACAGGTGGCTGTTGTGTTTCTGCCCATTCCCATTTGAATAAACTCATTATCTGATCACTTCCTCAATGTATACATAGATTTCTTCATATTTCTAACGCAATCGAACAAGCAAGTAATTCAAAATAATCCACAATTACAATAGAGAACACTATTCTGAAGTTTCTTGAAACTTGAAAATCTTATTGTTGGTTAAATATTAACTTACAAAGTCACTTACAAATTCATTTTAGAATTTGTAAGAGTGTTAGAATTATGTTTCACCGTAATACGGTTTCTTCTGTACTTTATATTAATTTCATACAGCCTTGTGAGGCATATAAGATACTTATAACATTCAATAATTACAAACATTTGTGAATTGTGTATATATAGTGTATATAAAACTCTTTCTCTCTCTCTCTCCATTTACAGTATTGTTCAAAATAATAGCAGTACAATGTGACTAACCAGAATAATCAAGGTTTTTAGTATATTTTTTATTGCTACGTGGCAAACAAGTTACCAGTAGGTTCAGTAGATTGTCAGAAAACAAACAAGACCCAGCATTCATGATATGCACGCTCTTAAGGCTGTGCAATTGGGCAATTAGTTGAAAGGGGTGTGTTCAAAAAAATAGCAGTGTCTACCTTTGACTATACAAACTCAAAACTATTTTGTACAAACTTTTTTTTTCTGGGATTTAGCAATCCTGTGAATCACTAAACTAATATTTAGTTGTACGACCACAGTTTTTTAAAACTGCTTGACATCTGTGTGGCATGGAGTCAACCAACTTGTGGCACCTCTCAGCTGTTATTCCACTCCATGATTCTTTAACAACATTCCACAATTCATTCACATTTCTTGGTTTTGCTTCAGAAACAGCATTTTTGATATCACCCCACAAGTTCTCAATTGGATTAAGGTCTGGAGATTGGGCTGGCCACTCCATAACATTAATTTTGTTGGTTTGGAACCAAGACTTTGCCCGTTTACTAGTGTGTTTTGGGTCATTGTCTTGTTGAAACAACCATTTCAAGGGCATGTCCTCTTCAGCATAGGGCAACATGACCTCTTCAAGTATTTTAACATATGCAAACTGATCCATGATCCCTGGTATGCGATAAATAGGCCCAACACCATAGTAGGAGAAACATGCCCATATCATGATGCTTGCACCTCCATGCTTCACTGTCTTCACTGTGTACTGTGGCTTGAATTCAGAGTTTGGGGGTCGTCTCACAAACTGCCTGTGGCCCTTGGACCCAAAAAGAACAATTTTACTCTCATCAGTCCACAAAATGTTCCTCCATTTCTCTTTAGGCCAGTTGATGTGTTCTTTGGCAAATTGTAACCTCTTCTGCAGATGCCTTTTTTTTAACAGAGGGACTTTGCGGGGGATTCTTGAAAATAGATTAGCTTCACACAGACGTCTTCTAACTGTCACAGTACTTACAGGTAACTCCAGACTGTCTTTGATCATCCTGGAGGTGATCATTGGCTGAGCCTTTGCCATTCTGGTTATTCTTCTATCCATTTTGATGGTTGTCTTCCGTTTTCTTCCACGTCTCTCTGGTTTTGCTCTCCATTTTAAGGCATTGGAGATCATTTTAGCTGAACAGCCTATCATTTTTTGCACCTCTTAATAGGTTTTCCCCTCTCTAATCAACTTTTTAATCAAAGTACGCTGTTCTTCTGAACAATGTCTTGAACGACCCATTTTCCTCAGCTTTCAAATGCATATTCAACAAGTGTTGGCTTCATCCTTAAACAGGGGCCACCTGATTCACACCTGTTTCTTCACAAAATTGATGACCTCAGTGATTGAATGCCACACTGCTATTTTTTTGAACACACCCCTTTCAACTAATTCAACTAATTGCCCAATTGCACAGCCTTAAGAGCGTGCATATCATGAATGCTGGGTCTCATTTGTTTTCTGAGAATCTACTGAACCTACTGGTAACTTGTTTGCCACGTAGCAATAAAAAAATATACGAAAAACCTTGATTATTCTGGTTAGTCACATTGTACTGCTATTATTTTGAACAATACTGTATATCAGTGCTGTCAAACTATTAATCACATCCAAAATAAAAACATTTGTTTACATAATATATGTAAGTACTGTGTGTATATATAAATGACACACACATACAGCATATATTTTGAAAATATTTACATGTATATATTTACATTCATATAAATTCTATATTTAATATAGAAACTTAACTTATTTCTTAAATATAAACATGCATGTGTGTTTATTTATATATACATGATAAATATACACAGTATAAACATGTTAACAAAAATGTTTATTTTGGATGCGATTAATCGTTTGACAGAACCAATATATATATATATATATATATAGTAAATATATGTGTGTGTGTGTGTGAATCTCAAACAAATCACAACACAAAAATAAAAATAGCACCTGTATTCTCTAGCACCCAAAACTGGGAACCATATTCCAGAACTGCTGTTTCAAACTAGACATATATGAAAATCATATGAAAGCAATTCAAGAAAGTGAATCAGAAGCCATACCTGAGTGGAGTGTACAGTTAGATTAGAAAGAGTCTGCTCGCTGCTGAAGCCCTGACTGACTGCATATGTGGGAGAGTTCCCTGGCTGTTCACACACTCAAATATAATAAAATCATCTACAGTTTGAGTTTTTTTTTTTCAGGTTTTGTTTAATGGCAACAAGGTGAAAAAGCCAGAAGAAAAGAATTATACTGTCCAACTTTAATTAAAACATGTTTAAGAAGACAAATGAAACCTAGATATAGTCAAACGGGGATGCATTTGACATTTTCTTTTAATGGAAAATAATACTTACGTAATAAACAAGACCAAGAAATGCACATTTCAAAATAATAGTCAGTACTGAACTGAAGCTTGTTATTTGAGCAAATTCTCAAATTCATTTCCTGTTGTATCCGCAGCAGAGGTGTGCATGTCAGAAATATCTGCATTACGGTTCAGATGCAAAACCAAGATAAATGCAAAGCTGCTAACTCAAAATGGGTTCCCAAATCCGTGCAAAGTTCACTTGCGTTCAAAACAACTATTTTTCTGAATGTTTGAAAACAGTAGTTTAGATGCGGTAATCATAGGTATTGCCATTGCAGTCATTCTATCAAAGGTTATAAAAGCACAGGTGGGTGTTGCTGTAGTTTCCTTCAGAGCTTACATCACTTTCTATTTGTTGGTTGGATCGGCCTGAGTGAATATTACACACGGATTTAGTCTAAAGCAGGTGTGCGCTGCTAATCTCTTCAGCTCTGGCTTGTTCAAGTAGAAATGAGTGTACTGTAAGTGTAGCTCTGTCAGATTTCACAGCAGACAGCAGGAGGCAGGCTCATTACAAGGATACACAAAGAGAACTTTCAGTGACTGTAATGCCCTTTTACAATTTTTGTAGAGTTTCTCCAATGTTGCATGCATATGGAGAGCGCAAGCTGTCAGGGAACGCTGTGGAGGGTTAGTCTTCATGTAGCTTTCCTTTGGGTTTCTTCCTGTGTGATGCACCGATATCACGTGACCTGGACTTGCTCACTGGGTAAATCCTGAAGACAGAAATAAATAGCATTTGAGCCATGCCATCGACTAATTATTGTACTTTCAACAGGGAATGGGAAACTACTCTGTAAATGTAGTTTGTAAAGCTAAAAGCTACTGGTAATTTAAATTACAGTCAAGTTTGTGTATAAATTATATACATTTATGTAATGTGTATTTGTGTGTGTGTTCTGGTATATATTTACGTTTGCCAAGAGAGCTCAAAGTACTGCAAAAAAAAAAAAAAAACACACATGCAAATAGAAAAAAACCACTAGCAAATTAAGAAAAAATCATTAATTTGACAAAACATGCTGCAAATATGAAATGTATGAAATTGCTCTACAAAAACATAAACGCCCTGCAAATACTCACAACACAACCAAATACAGAAACGCACTGCAAATACTCGCAACAGAACAATCAAATACGAAAACTTGCTGTAAATAGAGAACCGCGCTGCAAATACTCGCAAGATGACCAAATACAAATATGTGCTCCAAAAACATTAACCGGCTGAAAAAGCTTACAACAAAACCAAATACAGAAACATGCTGCAAATACCAAAAACACAATAAAATACAGAAATGCACTGAAAACGTATCCAAAAATAAAAATGTGTTGCAAATACTCACAACCCAAACAAAAACATAAACGCACTGCAAATACTCACAACATATCCAAATACAGGAACGTGCTGCAAATACAGAAATGTGCGGAAAATACAGAAACGTGCTGCAAATATTCACAATGCAATCAAATACGAAAATGCACTGCAAAACATAAACATTGCAAATACTCACAACCATCAAATTCAGAAATGCACTGCAAATACTCACAACACAACAATAAAATACAGAAATGCACTGAAAATACTCACAACACAAATAAAGAAACGTTCTGCAAATAATCGCAACACAACCAAATACGAAAATGCACTGCAAAACATAAATGCACTGCAAATACTCACAACACAACCAAATACAGAAATGGACTGCAAATACTTGCAACACAACAAAATACAAAAACACACTGCAAATACTCGCAACACAATAATCAAATACAAAAATGCAATGCAAATATTCAGAACACAACCAAATAGATAAATGCACTTCAAATACTTGCAGCACAGCAAATACAGAAATCCACTGCAAATACTAACACAGTCAACTACAGAAAGTTCTGCAAATATTCGCAACACAACCAAACATGAAAATGCGCTACAAAAAACATAAACATGCTACAAAATACTCACAACACAACAAAATACAGAAATGTGCTTCAAACAACACAACCAAAATACAGAATTCACTGCAAATACTTGCATCACAACAATCAAATACAGAAAATTCTGCAAATATTCGCAACACAAACAAATATGAAAATGCACTACAAAAACATTCAATAAATGCACTGCAAATACTCAGAACAAAATACAGAAATGTGTTGCAAATACTCACAACACAACAAAATACAAAAACACACTACAAATACTCACAACACAACAAATACAGAAATGCAATGCAAATAATCACAACACAATCAAATACAGAAACATTCTGAAAATATTAGCAACACAACCAAATACGAAAATACGCTGCAAAGACATAAACGCATTGCGAATACTCACAACCAAATACAGAAACGCACTGAAAATACTCGAAACACAACAAAATACAAAAAACATACTGCAAATACTCGCAAAACACAATAATCAAATAAACATTCTGCAAATTTTTTCAACACAACCAAATATGAAAATGCACTCCAAAAACATAAATGCACAACACAACACAATACAACAAAATACAGAAACGCACTGCAAATACTCACAACACAACAAAATACAGAAATGCACTGCAAATACTCACTACACAACAATATACAGAAATGCACTGCAAATACTTGCAACACAAGAGTCAAATACAGAAATGCACTGCAAATGCTCATAACACAAATCAAATACAGAAAAGTGCTGTAAATACTTGCAACGACCAAATTTTTTCGTGTTGCGAGTATTTGCAGAGTGTTTCTGTATTTGATTGTGCTGTGAGTATGTGCAGTACATGTCTTGTCAAACTGATGATGTTTCTGTCATTTGTTGGTACTTTTTCCTTTTGCATGTGTTTTCTTAGGTTGCAGCACACTGAGCTCTCGTGGCCACCGTATATATAGTTTATGAGGACAAATGGATAAAATGACTTGTCCACTCCACATGCACCAATTGTATGTTTTCCCCACCTGCGCTGATAGAGGTAGATGAGGAAGACCACATCATCTCTGAAGCACGCCAACTGATGGGGTCCAGGAGTGGTTATTATTCCACTGAACACATCACTGATGAATGTGTTCAAGCCCTGAGAAGCAATGGCAAACCAGCATTGTGACTCTACTCTGATGAAACATTTTTGTACATCTGTTTTGGAAAGGGTATAAAGTTGTCTTAGTTTATGGACAATAAACTAAATGATCAGTATCCCAACTAAAAGTGATCATCAGCCCTAACGGTAAGATCCTTCTGAAGGATATGCAGAGGGGTAGGTGCTACACACAGCTGAGAACCAGTCTGATGACCATTCAAATGTTCATTTCTTATTATTGATTATTAATATCTTAATAATAACAACTTAAAGATATCTATAAGAACATAACTAAAATGTATCAATCTACAAGTTTAGTAGTTTAGAAGACTTTATCACAGAACACAGTTTTTCGTATTTGTGAGTGGTGGAGGAGTGTAATGGACAAAAAAAAAATGTTTGACACGCAAAAGATGCAATAGACGGGAATACTGGCCAAAGATGTCTGTCAAGCTCAAGTTAACATGGAATAATAACGGAAAAGCAGCACAATGGAATGCAAAAATGTGTTCTATGTGAAAGGGCACTTAGTTTTAATGGCTTTTTTGGACCAGGGATAAAGCGGTGAGTTCCTGAAAACGTATGTTTTTTTAAATGAAAATTGATTTCTCATTAAACTGCAGAGTACCTTATACATAAAGATGGACACCTGCAGATGAGCCACCGATTTTAACTGGAGAAAAGCAAAAGATAAAGTGAAGGAACATTCAGAGTAAACAGTACAGAAAAGACAACTGTATTTTACGACTGGTCTATAAACAAACCTTATAATTGATGAACAACTGAGGAACCATTGACAGAAATCCAAATGCATAAACACCTTGATTTAAAAAAAAAAAAGATGAACTATTATTTCCACATCTTTTGTACAGAAAGTAATACAGTGTGTTAACAACTCAATATACGTTTAATAATTCTTTAATACTTTTTTAAAAATGATTATTAAAGTTCTTACCACTAATAAGGCCATTGGTTATCCAAGAGTACCAACTATTGAGAGCAGACAACATAATGAAACATAAATACATATATTTATATATTAAAAAAATTACAGTGGCATTAAAACATTTTAGTGAATTTTCTGTATAAACATGAACATATATAAACAGACAGATTTGTATTTATGTAGTTACAGGTAGATCCAGCCTCAATGTAGGTCAAATTTACAAAGACTCTCACAATCTTTCCGAACCCACTGTAATAATAATAATAATAATAAAAATGAATGTTTAATGTGATTATAGTTAATTAATGAAAAATGTTACCTTTTATTTTTGAGATATAAGTATGAGTATATGGCCCCACTGATACACAATGGATACATCAGATATGACAAGAACTTCATGGCCTGTGAAAGTAAAGAGAATGTCCGTGTAAAACTACTTGAAAAGTTTGCGCAATTGTGTCATAAGCCCCTTTCACACTGCACGTCGGACCCGGCAAATTGCCAGAACATTTGCCGGGTCGCCTTCTGTGTGAAAACAAACACGTCCCGGGATTGATTCCGGGATTGATCCCGGGTCGGGGACCTAGTAACATTGCCGGGTTCAATCCCGGGACGAGCGCTGTGTGAACAAAAGCCAGATCTAATGGCGTGTCGTAGTGATAACGCACGTTATCACGTGACTCGTTTACCGGCTGTTTTGAAGGAAGATCAACGTTCGCGACAAAAGAAATATGTGCAAACTGTTATGAAGCAGAGATCAGTTAGTTCCTCACTTTCCGCGCTGACACCGAGATCGTTCGCTTGCTTCAGTGAATGTATAACGTGCATAACGTTTTCGACTCGTACATTACACGTCACGCCCTGATGTCACTTGTCGTACAACCTTTACGGGTTGTGTGTGAAAGCACGCACATATCCCAGGTAATCACTGGCAGTGTGAAAGTGCAAAATCTAGCGACCCGGGAACAATTGACGGAACACTTTACCCGTGTATTTGCCAGAATCGCAGTGTGAAAGGGGCTATAGAATAAGATGAATACAGGAACTGGAGGAAAACGGGGTTATATATATACAGTACAGACCAAAAGTTTGGACACACCTTCTCATTCAAAGAGTTTTCTTTATTTTCATGACTATGATAATTGTAGAGTCACACTGAAGGCATCAAGAGCTATTTGACCAAGAAGGAGAGTGACCCAGATGACCTGGCCTCCACAGTCACCGGACCTGAACCCAATCGAGATGGTTTAGGGGTGAGCTGGACCGCAGACAGAAGGCAAAAGGGCAAACAAGTGCTAACCATCTCTCAGGGAACTCCTTCAAGACTGTTGGAAGACCATTTCAGGTGACTACCTCTTGAAGCTCATCAAGAGAACGCCAAGAGTGTGCAAAGCAGTAATCAAAGCAAAAGGTGGCTACTTTGAAGAACCTAAAATATGACATATTTTCAGTTGTTTCACACTTTTTTGTTATGTATATAATTCCACATGTGTTAATTCATAGTTTTGATGCCTTCAGTGTGAATCTACAATTTTCATAGTCATGAAAATAAAGGAAACCCTTTGAATGAGAAGGTGTGTCCAAACTTTTGGTCTGTACTGTAAATGAACAAAATGATTCAATGAGCAAAATAAAATGGTTTGAAAAAGAATTCACTCATACCTTAGAATCACAGTCTTCCGTTGCTCGCTCGAAATCATCCATTCTTTCATCCTTCAAGAAAAACAGCTTAGAATGAGTAAGACGTGTACCATATTCCTCAACAAGACCATACTGTGCTCACTGAGTAGAAGTGATAAACACTTACATGAAATTTGGGTGAAAGCGCCAAGATCTTTTTCACTTTCCATAACTACAAATTCAACAACGGTATAAAGTTAAAGGAAGATTCATACTCAGTTCATTCGGTTTTAACAGAAATAAATGCCAGCAGTCCAAAATGAGCACATTCGATCTATTTTTATACCTCAATTAGAGCCGAGATCCCGGTGGGAAGCAGAATCAGCCAGCTGGATTGTTCTTCTAGTAGATGGAGGAATATTACGATGGTGCTGAAACATCTCCACACAACTGCAGAGACACAGAAACACAATTTTTCCCAGCTGCGACAAATGATCGTGGCACCATTAACACGCAGCATGTCTAGGTATGAAGATTCAGTACCAGATCTTCTAGAAATGCCGGCTAAACTCTTCTTTTCTCGCCAGAACCTTATGTCATTCTTGAAGGCAAAGATTTCAAATGATAGCTGCAAAAACAAAACAAAAAATCACCAGATAATTATGTATTGTTGGTAAGATATACACATAATAAACATTAAGCGCATAAAAATAAGCATTTTTACATGGAATGCAGGTACTAGAATGGACAAAGCCAAGACATGCAGCCCACTCTCAACAAGCATGGCTTTAATATCATCAAGATTCTTCTCCGAAAATCCTGTGAGATAAAGTAGAAAAACATGCTTATGATTAATATGGAATGCACTATTAAACGTGAGAAACCTTAGAATCTAGTTACTGCGTTCTCTCGGTATGTGATTTATAATTTATGATTGTATGTCACTCACCAAAATGTTTGAGTGAGTATATAACAGCTTGTATGTGGATCCATATTCTGAACTTGCATAAGGTAATGGTGTCATATGATATTGTCAGAGGGACTGTTTTTGCAGCGCTGTCCATCTCCTGTGCAAATGAACATGCCAATGTGCATTCAGAAACCAAACTCGTATTTTGGATAAAGTCTCAAAACTCATTTGAACCGTTTTTACATACAATCAAGTCATTTAGTCTGCTTCTTAGTTCATCAACCAGCAGCAGTGGCAGATAAAATGTCTTTTTTTCCTTTTTCCCCTCTTCAACTCTGAGAAAATAAAATGAAAGTGAACAAAAAGTGTTGGATGTCTAGAGAGGATATTTCATATATACAGGTTTCGGATAATAACTCACATTTTCATATAGCGGCGAAGGTCGCTGGGCACCGCAGCACTGTTGAAGGTGAAATCCTCATTCATCACGTTCAAGGTGAGTCGTGATCTCCAGTAAGAAACAATCTGCTGCTCTTCTGGTGCCTTTACACAGTGATAGATTCACATTTACAGGAACTTATTGACATCTATCATAATGCATTTGCAAGAGCTGATTTGGAATAGAGAATATATTCATGTAGGAAATGTTTTCATGGACTAATGGAATGTAAGCATAGAGTCCTTAAGGATGTAATGTTACCTTTTAAAAAAGAATTGCAAATGTTTATGCAAACTATTACATATAATCTACAAAACATGCAATAGTGTACAACTAAACATGAAGTGTTTTGATGGCTCATTTAAACAGGCCAATAAGAGTCAATTACTAATTACTAATCATACTAATCCTTTTTTTTTAATTAAAGGTCCTATGACATGAAAATGTCACTTTCTGAGGTTTTTTAACATTAATATGAGTTCCCCTAGCCTGTATATGCTCCCCAAGTTTATAGAAATTTGAATCGGTGTAAATTGAGATTTTTCTATCTTTCTCTGCCTTTGAGAAAATGGAAGCTCAAACGGGCTGATCTTGAATCTCCTCGTTGTGACGTTGTAACAAGAATTGTTACCTCCCCTTTCTCTGCTTTGCCCGCCCAAATATTTACATATAATTCCGTCGCAATGTCAGCACAGGCGTTACAAACAGACTTTTATGATATGGATTCGACGGCACCGGCACAAAGTGAGTAACAGGGTTCATTAATGCCTGATCTGTGATCAGTGATTTCTGATGGGTAGCTAATCATTCAAGTTCACACAGACTTTCTTTCTAAATCGTTTAATACTGTTTATGCATCAGTGAATCAAGCCAGTGACTAAACGATCAACTCCACGTTGTTTCTCTTAGTAGCATGAAACAAATCTGTTATTTAAATTGTGATTTAACTACAGAGAGCGATCAAAGAACGCTCGCTTTTTTCCGGAGCTGTTACACATCGCGAGTATATCTGCACACTTGCCCAAACTGCCGTTACAATGAATGACGCTGTTATGCTGCACAACGGAGCTCTTACTGTATTCATGTGTTTGCTGTTAGCTGTGGTGAAAGCATTTTGTGAGAGAAAACGTGTTGCAATAATGACGAGATCACTGCATTCACGTGATAAACAGACTCTGTCTACTCAATGCTCATCACTGCAGCCTTTCATGTGATGGGGAAAAGGTCGAAAAAATAATTATATAATCAACACTTCCACGATTCGTTAATCTCGACAGCTGTAATAGTAAAAAAAAAAAAAGCTTTTTATTTCAAAATTTTAAATGTAAAAAGTATACTAACAATATAAATACACCTAAGGAAACATTAAAAAGCATTTAAAGAAAAGGAAATAATCCATGTCATGGGACCTTTAAACACAAGGGATTATTAATGATGTTTACATTATAACAAGAGCAAATTCACACACAAAGTATCTTTAATTTGGCCAGAATTGCAGGTGTCTATATCCAAGAAGGTTTAGATAACATATGAAATAAGTTTAATGTTATTATAGATTATAAAGGGTTAATGAAATACAGTACATCCAAAAGGTCATGTAAAATGACCATCTACATTTCCACCAGTGCGATTAAGAATATATAAGTTTTAAAGACAACAGATTAAATTGTGAAATACATATTAAGATATACTTAAGTGGGTCAAAAAACAACTAATGTTCAGCTAGTTGCATTGACTATATATTAAAACTATATTATTTTGTAATTTAATTACACATAACATAGTTAATGTCTGAAAACATTACTTCCAATTTGCATTTAAGAACATTATTTCTGTAATAAGTATTATTTTAAAGTATGCTTAAGTGTTTTCAATTGGGCAGTAGAGTACCAATAAACTGCCACAAGAATTGACCTAACCTGATATTTTTCCTGAAGATCTGAAGTGTTTTAAATTTGTCTGAATACAATAAAGTGATTGCTGAAGGAGTGCTGGCATTAATAGACGGCCACTGTACCTCACGGTTGCCAGACTGAAGAGGGACCATTTGAGAGGTGAGACGGGCCACAAGCCGCACATGTCTGCTGTCTTTCCAAGGCACAACTCCACTCTTGTGCACAAACACTACAGCATGGACCGTCCCATTGTTATGGGTCATCTCAGGAACGGCGACACTCACCTTCCTTTAAACACAGTTTACTAGATGAAATAAGCATGCTATCTGACGAAAAACCAAACACGACAAAACTGCACTTTCAATATTTGCATTCAATAAAATTGGACAAAACCACATTAAAGAATGTTACTTTCTGTGAAATGTAAATGGTAAAAGAGATTGTCATATAGCCCTAAAAATGACCTGTGACGACAATAGTGACAATAGGTAAATATCTTATGTTAATTTGATATAAAAGTCGTCCCTTAAGCAACACTTCAAAAATTCTAAATGTCATTAAATTATTATAAAATGTAGGAATATTTTCACCAACAGCAGAACAAATACATCAGTTTAAATATAGTATGACTAGTTTTTTTTTTAATTCTACATGGTTTAAACTTGCTCATGCAACATATCTAATCTTGTGAAAAAGTGTGCTTTTTTTATACTGAATGTGCACTTACAGTATATATATATAGAGAGAGAAAGAGAGAGAGAGAGACAGAGAGAGAGTGAGAAACTTCCTGCATAAAATATAGAATTGTGAAATAAAATTTTAAGTGTACTTAAATAGTATGGCTATGTTTCTCAACCGGGCTTAAGTACACTTAAAAAAAAAAAAAAAAAACACTTATTGATGTGTTACCGACAATATATGCAAATATAACCTATGTGATATATTTTAAATGTACTAAATTTCTAACATCATTACAAACGTCTAAGTGTGCAAATACTGTATTTCCATTCACGCTATACAAGTTTTAATAGAAATGCCATTAAAGTAGATTTTATGTTTACATACATGCGTATCACTACATTTAGAACATACTTTAATGAGACATACAAAATGATTATGAAATGTGTTTAAAAAGATGTACTTGGTTCCAAAACTGAAGTCAGTCAAAAAGCACATTACATTCACATCGCACTTAAGCAGCCTATAAGCAGTGCTTAAGTAAAGCCTATATTTTTTTCTGTAATAAGTACTCTTATATAATAATATCAAGCTAAAGTGTACTTTTTTTCACACAGAACCACACAAAATGTCAGCTTGCCTTTCAAACTTGGTGTTGATGTCAAATCTGTCCACTTTGAACAGTAGGTTGTATCCAGTTTCATCAGTGGGGTCCAGAGCGGAATAGACACTGAGCTGTTGACACACACAGTAACTGTAACGCTATGAAGCAACGACAACATATTTGACAAAGTCGGTTAAACGAAACGAGCTCTTCTCACCTGAAGTCGAGGCTTGACAGTGAGGTAAGATGTAACGCAGCTGTCCCCTTTAGAGCTGTCACAGGGTTTGGTGTGAATGAAGCCGTACATGGCCCAGCACGTATGGAGGACATACACCACCAACACCCCAAAAATCACTTTAGTGTAAGACATCTTGAATTGAGACCCATTTTTGGGCTTGGAATAGCACGACGGGAACATCTTAACGCCACGCCAGGTTCGTTATTGCAAGTGGACAAATACAGAACAAAAGCTGTTATGCGTTACCACTAGCGGGCAAAGCACAGCATCACTTGCCTCGTTCATTCATTCATTGTGCGCTCGCGGATGGGGACGAAGCCGTGTCTTTATTCCAGCATCAGTAGCAGCGAGGTGATGTTTCAGTGGATAACAGGACGCCTAAAACCTTCCGAGCACAAAGACTAGAGCAGAAATAATAATTTAGCAATCTATTTTTCTCGAATATGCAACCGTGCCATCAGATGTAAAACCAGCAGCTCAGAATCCTGTATCTGTGGACAGGTTTGAGTGGGATGTGTGCGGCGAGCGCCACCCTGCGGCCGCGAGGACGAACTGCGCTTCTGACTTTTAATACTCTTCATAAGCAGCATGATCTACAGTGGTAATGTCAAAAAATTACGACTCTATGTGTATTATTTACAAATGACGCAATTTTTTTTTATCTGATTTTTTTCCCTTCCCCAAAAATGCCAAATATAAATTAATGCACAAGCAAAATATACAAGTAACAATGTATTTATTAAGATGTATTAAAAAGAATACGTTTATAAATATAATATTAAAGGTCATATTTATTAGATTTGAAAGTAAAAATTGGTAAATTAAAATGCACATACTATAATATAATATAATATAATATAATATAATATAATATAATATAAAGGAAACAATTAAATAAAGAACTAAAAAACAAAATATAGCATGAAAAATTCTGTTTAAAAATGTTTTACATTATTACAAATAAAATTAAATGAGTCAGAGTTTCTTTACAAAAAAAAAAAAACTAAACAAAAAAAAAACAAGAATTATGACAACATATTAACATATAAACAGAAGTTTATGGAGGGCCAAATTACTCATTATTAAACAATTAAATAAATGTTGAAATTTATAAGTAAATCGCTAAAAACATCATTAAATAAATACATAAATAAATTCATATATACATGTGCATTAATTCATCCATATTAAAATAAATAAATAAATAAATGTTAAATCTATAAATACATCGTTAAATACATATTCATTTATTTATTTCCTTCCTTTTCATGGTTATGGGTATGGATTAATTTCCTCAGCATAATAATTAATTATTTAAATAATTCATGAATGACGGCGATTTTGAAAAAGGGTATCAATGTTTTTGCGTTCATTTCCAAGTCAATTTGATAAAGCGTGCAGCGTCAAGCAAGCTCAGTGACGTCACAGCCAACCATTGGAGAGACAGCGAGCGCGTGCTGGATGCGTGCCTCACGTCATCAACCGTTTCCGAAAACATGCCGTTCAGCCGCTGTCGTTAAAGTCAGCAACACGCTGGCTCGCGTTGAGTATGTTATCACTGCATCTATCATACGTGCTCGTATCCCGAAGACATAACGAGCGAAGAGTTAAACGTGCGTGTGTGAGTTAGCAGGACTGCTAACGATAAAGACATCAAACCCGGACGTGTTCATTATCTCTGAGTTGTGGTATGTGCTTTGCTTTAACTAGGAACATAAACGGGTTTTCACTCGGTTTTTGCGCGACCAAAGTAAGTGTTTATGCAGGTTGAGTGAGCACAGTAACCTCACCGAGGTGTCCTGGAGCTAAAATGGACTTTTAACTCGAGTGTTTTGAAGTATGGAGCCATGTTTGAGGTTTGTCTGTCGAGAGAGTCTCAGGAAAGCGTCGATGAGATGCTGGACATGGAGAAGTGCGACGAGCTCAAGATCACCTTTCAGACGCCCTCTTGCTTCAACATGTGGAGGATCACATCACAGCTCAGTGCTGCTGAGAGCTCAGGGACTCTGTAGGTGTTGCTCTGTGGGAGTTAATGGCTGGGCTGCTCAAACAACATGAATAACACATCTGTTTCTGTTTCCAGACCTCTCCTGTCGCCAGAGAGGCACAGATGCATCCCAAGCAGCCCTGTCTAGTGTTGCTCCAGTGTTTGTGGTGGTAAGACCAACACTTACATCTTGTGCAACTTTTTGTTTACAAAATACACAGTTTGTGTCTGCAATAAAGTCACTGTGTCACCTTTACTAAATCTCGTTCTCATTCAACAGATGAAATTTGAGCCTGATGGCAATGTGACCTCATTTGGTGAGTTGACTGGTTTTCATATCCTACTGTTTTAATTCCTTAAAAATAAGTATAATTTCTTGACTCAAATTTAAAGCCATCACAGAAAGATGTGGTCGTCTTACACACACACAGAAAGAAGATAATAGAGTTGTGATCTTTTATATTCAGCATGGAAAATATTATATTCACTACAAAAAAACTACAAAATGTACCAACACTTCTACCAAAAATGTTGCTTAAAAATCTGTTTTGGTAAGATTTGACAACAGAGAGAGAAAAAAAAAATCCTAATTTTGTTTATTAGGACAATGTATTTAATTATTTAATTATTTAGTTTACTTTGTTGGATTTTTATGGACTGATCTTTGTCTTTTTTATTGTATTATTTATTTATATATATATTTTAGAAAAGAAGAAGACCGAGTTGTATCAGGAGCTTGGTTTGCAGGCGAGAGATCTGAGGTTCCAGCACCTAACAAGTATTACAGCGAGGAACAATGCTATCATCATACGCATGGAGGTATGGACACGTTCTAGATTGTTTCATAAACATAGTTCATCTTGGTGTTGTACTTAATACTCATTTGCATTTGAAAGCTGAATGCATTTTCCTATTAAAGATTTGTGAGTTTATTTATTGATTTATTTTTTCGTTTAGTCCCTCAAGGCTGTGGTGACACCCAAGTGTTTACTGGTGCTGGATTTCCGTGGTCTGGGTCTGGAGAAATGGCTGGTGTTAGAACTTGGGCCACAGCTGGCGGGTGATGGAAATTTGGCTACTTACTCATTGCCCTTTGAGTTCAGAGCTCTGGAAGCCATTCTGCAGCACAGGGTGAGCACTGAACAATTATAGAATGCATAATGATTGCTAATAAATTACTAGTGCTGTCAAACGATTAATCGCATCCAAAATAAAGGTTTTTGTTTACAGTGTGTGAACTGTGTATATGTATTATTTATGTATAAATACACACATGCTTGCATTTCAGAAAAAAGTTTGTATATTAAATATTAATTTATAATATAAATTATATGAATATAAATAAATACATGTAAATATTTTTTTTATAAAATATGGACTGTATTTTTGTGTATTTATATATGCATAATAAATGTACGCTGAAAATTACATTTTGGCATCACAGGAATAAATATATTTAAAAAAGGAGGATTAAAATAATATTTCACCACATTACTGTTTTTAAAATTAAAGCAGCTTTAAAAGCATCGTAAACACATTTATTACTTTGAGTTGCTGACATATGGGGATCATAGTGGATTGTGTGGAATTGTTATTTCATACCACAGTCTGATTTTTGTCCATGTTTTTGTTCTCACTCTCTGCGTCTCCGTCATTTATTTTTCCATGTTTTTATGTGCAAGCATGTGTTGTTGCATATGTTCTGGTGCAGGTGAATGTGCTGCAGATGCGACTGAGTGAAGTTCAGCCTCAGGTTCTGGATTGTTTGGAATCGTTGGTCGACCCAAAGCTCCTCTCTGCGGACCGCAGCAAACTCCATATGCTCCTGCTTAATAGCAAGAGGTGAGTTCATTAACTTCATTAAAAAACTGGAGGAAAAGTCTTTCCACAGCCGTATTGTTTCCAAATGCAAGAAGCATTTAACTACACCATTAAGAACCTAACTTTCTTATTAGCTAATCTCAATGAAGGATAACTGCTGTATGAAGCTTATCTAGAGTTATTCAACGATTTTGTTGTGTTTTTCTTATGGATGAGTCAGGTTGGTTGACTCTGCCTTCTACAGCTGATTCATTTTTTTATTAATGTGTTTATTCATTTTTTTTCTTCTTTGTAGTAGTAATATTTTTTATGGTTGTGCTTTGAAGGAGAATAGCCTAATTGCAGTTGCCAGAAATTGCAGTTAACAATATGTTTCAAGTACTGTATGATTACAAATTGCCTACTGTGAGCAATGCTCCCATTATACTGCATTATAGTGTATTTGCCATGAAGTCTGTCTTTGATCATTTGTGTTAATTATAGAGTATGTCTCAGTCGACTAGTCAGTCTAGAAATTAAATAAACCAATAAACAGAGGTAATCACAGAAATTGCAGAGCTTTGATCTAATATATATATATATATATATATATATATATATATATATATAAACATTTTTGAGAGTAAAATTATTCTCTCTCCCTGCAGCCTCTCAGAGCTGGAGACAGACATTAGAGTGTTTAAAGACAGTCTGCTGAAGATCCTGGATGAGGATGAACTGATAGATGAACTCTGTCTCACCAAATGGAGTGATCCACAAGTGTTGTAGGTGTCACATCACAGAATCCAACCTCACAGCCATTACGTTTCTAAATGCAACACATTTATATATTTATATGAACAAATATTCTTGATGTCGGTGTAAATATCTGCTCATTGTTGTGTGGATCTGTTATCTCTGTTAAATGTCTGTTTTTCTATGTGTTTCTGTTCACATGGGGCCAGTGAGGAGAGCAGTCTGGGTATAGATCACGCTGAAGAGATGGAACTGCTGCTGGAGAATTACTTCATGCAAGCAGAGGAGCTGGGAAACAAAGCCCGAGAGCTGAAAGACCTCATCGATGACTCTGAAAGCGTCATCTTCATTAATCTGGATAGGTAATGTACATAATGCTTTTAACTGCACTAAGGCAACTGTTTGTTTTTCATTAAAAAAAAAAAAAAAGTAAAAAGTTTAATTAAGAATCCAGTTAATTAAGAAGTGATCAGTGTCACTTTTTAATTTCATCTGTTATTTACAGTCTGGTTTTAAGGCATTTCGGGCAAAACCATTGCTTTTTCATGTGCTCGTCAGTTTTGAGATCTCGGGGCAATTTCTACTTGTCTTATTTTAGACATAAAAATACAAATTTAAGTGTTATTTATTACACTTTATGTATTTGTGCCTTGATTTCAGTTACAATGCATATCTTTAAAGACCATTTTATTCAAATTAGTTTTTATCTCGCGCTGAGCCAGAAATCTCCACTTTTGTAGCCCTTACTTACCTCAGACTTAAC
Organism: Carassius gibelio; assembly: GCF_023724105.1. Lineage (NCBI taxonomy): Eukaryota > Metazoa > Chordata > Actinopteri > Cypriniformes > Cyprinidae > Carassius > Carassius gibelio. The sequence continues at coordinate 11,674,991 of NC_068411.1, read as the reverse complement.
AATTTTATTCCTATCTATATTCTGAAGGTTTTAGAGAGGTTTGTTCAAATATAATTTGCCTTATGTAATATTTTACTCTTAAGAACATGGTGAAAATTATTTTTAATTTATTTATTTTTTGCTGGTGAAGTGATTAAAAGAGATAGCCTAAACCTAGTCTGTGAAAGCCATTAATATTAAAGGTGCCTGACCTCTAGCCTGATCGTAACCCTTCTTTTTAATATTCATTTCTTGTTCCTCAAATATATATATATATATATTTTTTTTTAGCATTTATCTTCCAGTTTTATCTATCTATAGTCGATCTGCTAATATCCATCCTGTACACTCAAGTTGATCACTCTCTTCTCGCTTTCATTACAAGACACGCCCCTTACTGCTGATTGGTTGCAAGTGTGTTTTGGGACATGGTCCGACATTGCGGTCAAAAGCATTTTTAAAAAATGGCTTAGTGCACCTTTAAAGTTTACAAAATGGAAAAACAAATTTTTTAAGGTTTTATCCAATGTTCAGATTTTTGCTCTGGAAATTTCTCAAAATTAGGGCATTTTTATTTGTGCATACTTAATTTAATGTTTGCATATTTAAACATGGCATTTCAGAAAACTTGTGAAGAAAAATGTAAATATTGTCATTAATTACTCATCCTCATGTCGTTCCAAACCCATAACACCTTCACTTAACTTCAAAAAACGAATTAAGGCCCTGTTTACACTAGTGCATTTTCGACTGTCATTTACACTACTCCAATGTTTTCGAACCCTTGAAAACGGAGACTTTTGAAAACGCAGCAGACTCGTTTTAGTTTGAAACCTCCGGGGTTGTGTTTTTATTGTAAACAGACACTTTTAAAAAAAGATGGTGTGGCTGCCCACATTCTCTCTGTGTATCCTTTATGACCGTGTTAATAACTTCACGATCATTGTTGTACCCATAGATATAAGGAACAGGGAATCTACCTATACATATCTATGGTTGTACCTTCATGAATGGTCATGTGACATGCGTTTTCAATGAAAACGCCAGTGTAGACGAGGATCGTTTTCATTTTAAAACACTGTTTTACATAAAAAACTGCACTAGTGTAATCGGGTCCTAAGATGTTTTTGATTCAATCTGAGAGCTCTGTGACCCTGTTGTCACATGGGCTGTTTTACCGATGTCCTTACTAGGTTTCTGGGTCTAGGAACATTTCAGTTGCGTTGCAGTCTATGCAGGGTCACAGAGCTCTCAGATTTCTTACAGGTCTTATGGATTTGGAACGACATGAGGGAGAGTAATTAATGACAGAATTTTCATATTTGGATGAACTATCCCTTTAATGTACTGTGATTAATTAACTTGAGAAATATAAAGATAACTATTATTGAAAACTAATTGTTAAGTTAAAATATCACTCTATTCACAAGTGTTGTGTTGCCTTAAATTGTCTTTAGCCACCGTAATGTCATGATGCGACTGAACCTCCAGCTCACCATGGGAACCTTCTCGCTCTCTTTATTTGGTCTGATGGGTGTGGCTTTTGGAATGAATTTAGAATCTTCTTTTGAAGAGGTTGGTACCATTTTACTACAGTTTACTGTTTTATCACGGTGTTCCAGTTTGCCAGCATTGTGTACACTGTTATCAGTCTGTTTGAGTACATGTTGTTTATTGACCCACATTGATTTGTGTGTGTGTGTGTGTGTGTAGGACCCACGTGTGTTTTGGTTAGTGACAGGGTTCATGTTCCTGGGCAGTGGACTCATCTGGAGAAGACTTCTCTCTTTTCTGGGACGGCATTTAGAACCCAGCTCTCCACCTCCTGTACGTAACATTCATAACACCCCTCCATGTTTACCATTATAGTGATGATTGTAACTTTAATATTTTTTCTTTTTTCATTTCACAGATTCCCCCTGTTTGGAAGAAAAACCAAATTGGCACTTTAAAAGCTACAGACATTAAACCTGGAGTTAGATGATAGTGTGACTGCTGCTTTTTCAATATCCCCCCCCCCCTCCTTCTCCATATCTTTTATGCATAATGTATATTTCAGTAACATGTGGCACTCACCTCAGTCTAATTTAAAGTGACATTTATCTATTCAGGTGTATCATGTAGACAGTTTTTATTTTGCTATGTGATATTTGTCTTGAGGTTTTGGAACAATCTCTGTATTTATTGTAAATATCATTGACATAGTGAAATACATAAAAATACCTTTTATTGACTAAAGACAAAATTATCTGCCACTAACTCAGTTTCCCTGGTTACCCTTAAAACCCTGTTTATGAATATATAACTTTGATAAAACATTAATTTGTTGTGAGCTCTTTATTTTAGGCATCTAAAATAAAACATTTGATGTTTTTGAGTACTAATGCACTTGTGTATACATTATTCAAACTGAGTTGTTATTAAAATACTTGGAATCTCTTATTTGCATGAAAAGTGCTCTTTAAATGAAGTGTGCAATGCATTATGTAAAGTGCTTATATCAGTATAGAACAGCAGGGGGCGATAAAATCCCACTACAACAGTTCCTTCCACTGTTTATTTTTATTCCGCACAATATTCACACAGATAGGTTGTATAACCTAGAAGACAACATTAAGAACATCATCTTACTAATGAAACATGTTTTAGCATTCCAAAAATAATAAAGTCTACAGAAAAAAAAAATGAAACGTGTTTTAAAGTGATTACATTGGAATAGAAACGACAATAAGTAATCAACCATATTCTGAGCTGAAACAACATAGGACTGTTGGTGTTACTACTGTAGGGACATGACTAATATGGGATAACATTCAAACAATACAAAAAGATTTCCAATCCTTTGCCATTTAGTTTTTCTGTTGATGGGCAGTGGTGGCTGATAGGTTATTTTAGCAACAGTTGCTACAAAATAAAACTAAAGCAACTATGATAAACTGTACATTGTATTCAAATTTTAGCTCTGCCTGAATGGATTTGCAACTGGAATTTTGATTTACATGTCTATGTAAAATAGTGGTCGAGAGTTTATAATTTGTGAATGAAAATGATTCAACTTCTAAATAATTCTAAATAAACACATTAAACGGACATTTATATATATATCTTCAAAAGGATCTTGCTTGTGTTTCAGCTGAAGCTGGTTTCAGGATATATATATATATATATATATAATTACAACAGAAGTATATAGATAGATACCAGAGGTACATGAGCTTAGTGAACAGTGTTGTGGGTAACGCGTTACAAAGTAACGCGTTAGAGTACTCTAATTACTTTTTCCTGAAATGTGTAACTTAACGCGTTAGTTTCGTGCGTAAGTAATCAGTAACTTCGTTATTTTTAAAAAAAAGTAATCCGTTATTTTAAGGAAAGGAAAATCCCGACTGCAGCCTGCTTTTTGTCAGACAGTAGTCCTAGGTCTAATGTGCCACCTGTGGATGTATCAGCGGAGCCGAAGCTCTGTGATCGTAAAGTCAATGGCTGTGATACGTCTGTACCCTGCGCCTGACCCTGTGTGTGTGTGTGGGGTTTTTTTTTTTTTTCGAACTCCCGCCTAGATGGCAGAGAGGACAGCGTTTAGTTTATGGAAGTACGCACATTATTTTCAATTTGTCAACGAAAAAGAAAAGAACATAACGGTAAAATGCACACTCTGTGAGTGACACTTTAATAATAATTAGTTCGGCTATTAAGCGATTTGTCATTTGCCTGTGTGGCAGTGAAGGATTTAATTCGGTTTGTTATCATTTTTGTTTCACAGGCAGATGTTAATTTCTGTTAGATCGTTGGCTGGCTGGTTGTTCATCATTTCTAAATGGATTTAAATCTGCAAGCCTGTTTAAGGTTGTGTTTACAAGTAAGCATACTTGTACTTTGATAACTGCATTATTTAAAGTTAAAGAAAAATCAGGAGTTATCTTGTGGTGCTCATAATATACAGTAGCCTAGGCTACCCGGGCTGGGTAGGTGCGAATTTTGATTAATAATATGTTCTGTGATAATAAATAAATAAAACGCAATGTGGAATAGCCTATTGTTGACTGTCTTTCCTGTTATTGTTATCCTGCAGTGTTAATTTAGTCGGATGACTGACGTTATTCATTGTCGGGAGTCACGACTTGTAGGTGCATTTAAAGGGGCCGGGGGCTATGTCTGTCATGTGTGAGCTGCTGCAAACGGCTTTTAATTTTTGGTAACGCATGAGTACTCTAACGCGTTACTTTTATGAATAGGTAACGCTGTATCATAACTGATTACTTTTAATTGATGGTAACGTTGTAACCTAACTAACTACTTTCCAAAGTAACTATACCCAACACTGTTAGTGAACAAAAAGTCGTTCGAATATTGTCTCGGAGTCGGACAAAGGGATTCCTGGATTCAAAAACGTCTAGAACCACTTGGTCTAAAGTGGTAGACCCTCCTAGATCAACAACAAAGTAGTAACCACTTGTCATACCAGTTTGAAACTGTTTTTTCCTGGACCAGAAAAAAACAGCTGCGTCGGACGAGCTACCACGCGCCAAACAGCTAATTTAACAACGCTGACGTTCTTCATTTGGCTGAAGCCAAGTAAGCTTCATACACAGACAACATTTTGACCGACAATTCCGACAAAATGATGCTCATGTTGACAGTTTACTAGGTCTTGAGACAAAACCTCTTACTGGTCCAAGTATTCGTCAACTGTGACGCAAGAAATTCTTCTCTCTCTCTCTCTCTCTCTCTCTCTCACTCTCATCCTCTCTCGGAGCAAAGCCGGTCTGCCTCACATGGACCCGAGACTTTAACATCGCGTCAAGACTCTCATCAGTTCCCTTTTGGAAACACAAAAGAGAAGTTGGATCAGGTGGAGCCAAATATCTCTTCAAAAGGATCTTGCGCGTGTGTTTCAGCTGAAGCTGGTTTCAGGAGCGCAGACGAGTGCCATCCTACCATTTCTTTGCAAAAGACTTCTTAAGAGGAATAATGAGGAACATTTGGATATTCCTGACACTTTCAGCAGCTATCTGCTTCTCCAGCGACAAGGTGAGTTTATTCAGAGTCCTTCCTGTTAGTTTTGTTGATTGTGTAGGTTACATTCTTTCTTTACACGGCATATCATAAACACATTGTTATGATGGTCATAAATGTTGCATAATTTATATTATCCGTATTTAAATCACTATTAATATGCATATTTTAGTACAGAAAGAGCTGTAAAGCCCAACATGATCATAACGCGATGTGTATGATATTAGAGTGATGATGCTCACCATTTTACAGGGATGTCCCAACGTCTGGGAAATGTTCTGAAGAGATTCCTGAGAAAGTTACAGTACACTTAACTTTGATAACAATTGCATTTCCATCTCAGAAGGTTCACTTGAAGTTTCATGTGACTTTATAAATGTATTGGTCTTCCTGAGCTCATATTCATTGGTCCACCTGAGACGAATTTTAGTCGACACCTGATCTCCTGAGAGAACCAGAAGGTTTCTCAGCCAGTTTTACGCTCTAAAAATTCAGATGAGTCGACTTCTTCCTCTTCTGAAATCGAAAACCATTGTAGGGTCACAAATGAATTTCAGATAAATACGTGAGTAAACCGTTTCAGAGCTCTGAACCATTGAAGAGTACTGTGGGAGAATTGAAATTCTTCCTTGTCAGAGTTTGTTCTTATCCGCAGGACTCACTATTCTTTGTGCGAACTAAACTGCAAAGCAACACAGTGAATCGATTCCCAATTGCAACTCTGCTTTCGAAGTGTTGTCCAGCAATTTGCAGGTTGCTTCAGGACACAGATCTGTATGTGTTAATTACCTTCAGCTCTCAACTGTGATGACGCCTATCACAAAAAAGCAATAAAATCAAGTCACCGCAGTGTCATTTTACAGGAAGACATTTGGAAGTTGTTAAAAGCCTTTGGTCGTGCTGTTACCTTGTTTTTTTTTATTTATTTTGTGTTTATTTTTTATTTTTATTATTTGTTGTGTGATTGAAGCAGCTGCCTTCAGGTTTTCAGTACATCCTAAAATAAGTTATCTCTCTTTAATTTTTTTGACCTTAGCAATGGTTTTACAAACTCTTTATTTTGACTGTGATTCCAACAAGTTGCACCACATCCACAGTTTTATCAGTGGTCATGCTGATGCTCATCCATATTTAAGCATTATCCAATCCGATTCTAAAGGTGATATCGTATTTCTGAATTATATAGAAGGAAAGCTTGATGCTTTGCTTCAATATGTTATCATTGAAATGAGAAGTTAAAAGGTTAATAGGTCATTCAGTGATTCTTAGAGGTGATGAAATTAATATGAAAACGATAGAAAGTGGCTCCTCGCTGGCTTTCATTCCTTGTTTCTTTTCATTTCATTCCATTTTGACCTTTTTTTTTTAAGGTTTCATTTCCTGAACAGTGAGTATGAAGTCTCAAGTCCTCAAACAGTCGGGTCTGACTTGGAAACAGCCAAAATGTAACGGCATAACTGCTCAATTACACCAATTAACATTTAAAAAATAAAAGAAACAAAAGTACACAAATTCAGCTGCCTCTGGGCAAAGAGCTCCGGCATGAGTGACTAAGTGCTGATAACAGATTATGTGAGTGCCCTTTCTTGTTGTGCTGTTCTGCAAAATAATGTCATCGTAACATGATGTAACCAAACATGAACTGTATCCATTGCCCAGACAACGTGTTACGACAGACGTATGATGACTGTGCTGACGCCTCATTCATGGACGTAAACAGACTCCCACACAGAACACCTGTGTGCACTTCTAGTAAAGAGAGTGTGGGAACAATATCTGTTTGCTGACAGCATATACAGTCAATCCTTGTGTGTGTGTGAGCTTGTTTATGTGGTTAATGAGGACACAAATTTGTATAATGACATGGGTATGACACAGGTATTACAATGAGGAGGTGGTTTATGAGGACATTTTTAGTATCCCTGTAATTCAAAATGCTTATAAATCATACAGAATTAGTTATTTTGAAAATCCAAAAATGCACAACGTTTCCTGTGAGGGTTAGGTTTAGGTGTAGGGTTGGGGTAGGGCAATAGAAAATACAGTTTGCACAGAATAAAACCCATTATGCCTATGGAGAGTCCCCATAAACCACATGTACCAACGTGTGTGTGTGTGTGTGGTAACTGTAACAGAATGGAATCTAATGTAAATTTAATCTGAATTTCTGATCTCCTCAATTAGCTCAGCAAATTGAATATTTTTGAGTGAGTTTTTGTGAGTTTTTAATTGGATTGCATCTATCTGTCTGTCTGACTTTCTGTCTGTCTGTCTGTCTGTCTGACTTTCTGTCTGTCTGTCTGTCTGACTTTCTGTTTGTCTGTCTGACTTTCTGTCTGTCTGTCTGTCTGTCTGTCTGTCTGTCTGACTTTCTGTCTGTCTGTCTGACCTTCTGTTTGTCTGTCTGTCTGTCTGTCTGACTTTCTGTCTGTCTGTCTGTCTGTCTGTCTGTCTGACTTTCTGTCTGTCTGTCTGTCTGACTTTCTGTTTGTCTGTGTGACTTTCTGTCTGTCTGTCTGTCTGTCTGTCTGACTTTCTGTCTGTCTGTCTGACCTTCTGTTTGTCTGTCTGTCTGTCTGTCTGACTTTCTGTCTGTCTGTCTGTCTGACTTTCTGTTTGTCTGTCTGTCTGACTTTCTGTCTGTCTGTCTGTCTGACTTTCTGTCTGTCTGTCTGTCTGTCTGTCTGTCTGACTTTCTGTCTGTCTGTCTGACTTTCTGTCTGTCTGTCTGTCTGTCTGTCTGTCTGACTTTCTGTCTGTCTGTCCGTCTGACTTTCTGTCTGTCTGTCTGACTTTCTGTCTGTCTGTCTGTCTGTCTGACTGTCTGTTTGTCTGTCTGTCTGTCTGACTTTCTGTCTGACTGTCTGTCTGTCTGACTTTCTGTCTGTCTGTCTGTCTGTCTGACTTTCTGTCTGTCTGACTATCTGTCTGTCTGTCTGACTGACTGTCTGACTTTCTGTCTGTCTGTCTGTCTGTCTGACTTTCTGTTTGTCTGTCTGTCTGACTTTCTGTCTGTCTTTCTGTCTATCTGGCTGTCCCTCTCTCTTTCTCTCTCTCTGTCTCTCTCTCTGCCTGTCTGTCTAACTCTGTTTATACATTTTTTGTGGTGAATCCTGCAAAAGGCAATCATTACGGTGAAAAGAATACATAGCCGGGGGAGGGATAAGTGAAAAAACAGAGAGTTAGAGAGAGGGGGAACTTTGTGCCGAGGTGGTGGGCTCAGTGGTGTGAAAGTGTGAATAACCCGTAAAAGTAAAACCTCAATGTGCAAACTACTAAAGAACCCTTGATAAACTTACAGAGAGGTCCATTCAGATTTTACACCAGACTCTTTGTTTACACCAGACTCAATTTACATCACTTTTAAGTTTAATTATATGGTGGATATATGCAATGAGATTACCAGAATAAAAACTCTAATAATTGATAATTGCACATTTTGAAACCTTATTCAGTCGTGTATTAATGCACAAGCCAAAAGAGCATTATAGAAATGTGCCAGCAGTCCAAGTGCTAGCTGTTTATCCATACTGAAGACCAATTTAGCATCTGAAAAAAGCAGTGTGTCTGCCAGAAGCGTGTGGTATTCTCATCTGTTGTGGGTGTGCTTTCGGAAACACATCTGTATTTACTGTGTACAGACTTTTTTTGCGAAAGAGAAATGTAACACTGAGTAAATTTGCTCCCTGTACATGTCTGTCCACAGATTTATGTGGGTTCCACTCGCGGTTCTAAATCTGGAGCGTTGTCAATCAGTGCTGTGTAGGTGTGCAAGTATTTGTTCTTTAAGGCCATACGGTTTTATGAATTATGCTTGTACCTGCTATAATGAGGCGATGGAACGTCTGTCAGCCTGAATGATGAAGGTGAATGATGAAGGTGAATGTTTTTTCTGAAGGTGCATGTATTTGTCTGAGATCATCTGATAAAAACAGGGAGGATGTTGTCCTGAGGTGATGAATGGTTCCATAGGTGTTTCTCTCCATGGCATGCCAGTGTGTTGACATAGCAGAGCCTGCATACCTCAGACAGATTAGGCCGCTGTCTGCGGTAATTTGGAGGAATTTGTCGACGTGAGAGTCCCCAGTCCTGCATAAATCCCATAGATGGATGTGCTTCTTATGTCCAGAACGCTGAAACATCCAGACCAGATGTTTTATGTACAAGATGCAGATGTTTCTGTGCTCTCTCCGTGGGAGTAGCTTGTGTTGTGGACTACTAGCAGCGAAAGCCGTAAACCGAGGAAGTGTGAGAACAGCTGGGTTATGGGGCATTTAGCTATTTGCGCATGAATCCCTTTGTGTACTTTTTGGGATAAATTAAATTATGTAATCAAAACATATGTGTAATTATGTGTCAATGTCAAATAAATGGAAACATCTTTTAAAAGTTATTGCAGAAAGTTTCAAGTTCATAAAAATATACTTGTGCACATGTTTTCTAATTCACAATATATATATATATATATATATATACAGTGTTGGGTATAGTTACTTTGGAAAGTAGTTAGTTAGGTTACAACGTTACCATCAATTAAAAGTAATCAGTTATGATACAGCGTTACCTATTCATAAAAGTAACGCGTTAGAGTACTCATGCGTTACCAAAAATTAAAAGCCGTTTGCAGCGGCTCACACATGACAGACACAGCCCCCGGCCCCTTTAAATGCACCTAGAAGTCATGACTCCCGACAATGAATAACGTCAGTCATCCGACTAAATTAACACTGCAGGATAACAATAACAGGAAAGACAGTCAGCAATAGGCTATTCCACATGGCGTTTTATTTATTTATTATCACAGAATATATCATTAATCAAAATTTGCACCTACCCAGCCCGGGTAGCCTGGGCTACTGTATATTATGAGCACCACAAGAAAACTCCTGATTTTTCTTTAACTTTAAATAATGCAGTTATCAAAGTACACGTATGCTTACTTGTAAACACAACCTTAAACAGGCTTGCAGATTTAAATCCATTTAGAAATGATGAACAATCAGCCAGCCAACGATCTAACAGAAATTAACAGCTGCCTGTCAAACAAAAATGATAACAAACCGAATTAAATCCTTCATTGCCACACAGGCAAATGACAAATCGCTTAATAGCCGAACTAATTATTATTAAAGTGTCACTCACAGTCACAAGCCTAAATTCGCTTTAACACAGTCCTCTTACATTTACTAAGTAGTGATTAAAACGTTAAATTTGAGGTAGAATTTTTGGCGGTCGACAGAAGCTTTTCACCAACGCAGTGTGCATTTTACCATTATGTTCTTTTCTTTTTCGTTGACAAATTGAAAATAATGTGTGTACTTCCATAAACCAAACGCTGTCCTCTCTGCTATCTTGCCGGGAGTTCGAAAAAAAACCCCCACACACACACAGGGTCAGGCGCAGGGCACAGACGCATCACAGCCATTGACTTTACGATCACAGAGCTTCGGCTCCACTGATACATCCGCAGGTGGCACAGTAGACCTAGGCATACTGTCTGACAAAAAGCAGGCTGCAGTCGGGATTTTCCTTTCCTTAAAATAACGGATTACTTTTAAAAAAAAAAATAACGAAGTTACTGATTACTTACGCACGAAACTAACGCGTTAAGTTACACATTTCAGGGAAAAAGTAATTAGAGTACTCTAACGCGTTACTTTGTAACGCGTTACCCACAACACTGTATATATATATATATATATATATATATATATATATATATATATATATATATATGTATATATATATATATATGTATATGTATATGTATATGTATATATGTGTATGTGTGTGTGTGTGTGTGTGTGTGCCTTCCAATTAATTAAACCAATCAAATGTGATTAATCACATCCAAAATAAAAGTATTTGTTTACATTATATATATACTGTTTATATTTATTATGTATATAAAAAGACACACATACATTATATATTTTGAAAATATTTATGTTTATACATTTATATATCCATATTCTTATATTTTATATTATATATAAATATATTTAAAATATAAACAAAAAAAATCTTAAATATTTACATGCATGTGTTTGTATTTTTATATATATATATATATATATATATATATATATATATATATATATATATATATATACATAGATAATAAACTTACACAGTATACAGACATATTAGGTAAACAAAAACATATTATATGGCATTTATATATATATATATATATATATATATATATATATATATATATATATATATATATATATATATATATATATATATATATATATATATATATATATATATATATACATATATATATATATATATATATATATATATATATATACATATATATATATAATATGGCACTTATAATTATAGTAAATGTAAGTAATAAGTAATTTCTACAAATGTTATGCTCAAATTCTTAGAATATATTTATCCTTAATTATTAGCTCATAAATAGTTTATTATTATTACATTCTGTGTTGGACCACACATGGTATACAACACCAATTTTTTTTTTTTTTTTTTTTTTTTTTAGCTTATTGATCATGCACACGCTGCATAGCAAATTATGCATCATCAATGTATAACAGCTGTTAAGGAATGTTCATATGCACATTATCATATATTTCAAGCTATATTTGGAAATCTTGCATCTGCACAGAGGATTCATTAAAATATGTCTTCTTCAGATTGCCATCAACATCTTTAATGAGCAACACTGTGAAAATATATGAAAGATTTGCACACCATTTCACTTATGTTATGACATGTTATGTTATGTTTTTCTAAGTAAAACCGCATATTCAATAAAAAATGTAGGTTTTGTAGATTTGATTCTGAAAAATGGTCATTCCATACCAGAAAGGAATGCCTAAATAGCTGTCTGGCTATTGGTAAATATTATCAGTCTGATGTCAGCAGTCAAGAAAATTTGTTTTAGGGAGAGAAGCAAGATTTCGAGCCTCATACATCTGGATGCATTTTAACATCAAATCCATCGTGAGAATCTGATCACACATAATTTCAACCTTTGAAGGAACTTTGGGAAATATTTAACATGGTAGAACCACAGAGTAAGGGCCCTATCATATACCCGGCACAATGCAGCGCAAGTGTTTTTACTAGTTTCAGATGATGTAGTTCTCATTCTCCCATCCTGCACCATGTTGTTTAAATAGCAAATGCACTTGCACCCATTTGTGCGTCCAAGGGCATGCTGGTCTAAAAAAGAGGTGTGTTCAGGCAGGGCATGTGCATTTTTGGCGTGTTGCTATTTTAAAGAACTGAAAATGGACTGCTCAAACCTGGTCTAAAGTTTGGCGAAATATTTTTTCTTTGTTATTTAAAGAGCGCATTAATAATATGCACCTATAGGCGGTGCACAACGCGCATACACTTTGATTATTAATCACACAGGGACGCGCAGCAGCACACAAAAAATGTTAAAATGAAAATTTACATTCCGCCATGATCTAATTAGTGAACAGCCATGGTGCGAGCTCAACTGGCTTATAAAGGGGATGGGAGATGAGACTCTGATTGGTTTATTGCACATTATGCCCAAATAACACCCATTACTTATTAAGAGAATTGGGACAACCTGTTTAGACCAACCAACAATTTTCCTGTAGTTAAACTAGCAAAACAGACACGCACTGAGTGCACATGCGCTGTGCACTTTAGACCATGCGCTTAGATCGTTAAAATAGGGCCCTAAGTCTAAAATTGTTTGGCCATAGACCTCTGGGCTCTGTGATGTTTTGCAATCCCTTTTTTGCCTTCAGATTTGTTTTGGTGAACCTTATTTAACTGATAGCTCCCCGCAGACGGAGGGCATGACCACGTAAAGATACCCCGAGATAGTGAGGCTTTCATGTGGCCGATCAGAGTTTAAGCTGACATATCATATCATAGTGCTTGATCTGATCTTTTTTTTTTTCTTCTCTACCTATCTCTCACATCCTCACCCCCTCTCTCTCTTTCCCTCCTCACTTCACTTTTATCTGCCAAAGCAAAGCTTGTTTGGAATTTTTTAAGGCATATTTTTAGAAACAAGCCTCTTTAAAGGTCCATGCATTTGATTTGGTTTATATTTTGAGGTTGGCTTTTACGTGAATTTTCACATTTGTCCTCCATATTTTTACGTTTCTGGTGTTCTTTTGAGATTCCCATTACGTATTACTCAAAGAACCAGCAATGTTTCTTACAGGAGCCATTAGCTGTAAAAAAATAAAAAATAAATAAATATTCATAAAACCCTGGAGGCGATTAAGTGTAGACTATAAAGGACTAGAGTAAAGCTAATGATTTATCCCATGTTTTTGTTTGCTCTCCACAGAAATCTTCTGTATGTTATTTCCTGGTATGCTCCTAGATCTTCTATCCCAAAGTTTCCTTTTTTAGGAGATAATACCTTCCCCTTTTAGAAAAGTTGGAATGCGGAAAACAGTTTACGGTCTGCAAGATTCATGTAAGTTTGTCTCGAGACTGACTGTGACTGCTTCTTTGGAATAGCACAGAGAGAAGTCCATGACAGACTCCACCAAAGTCTGCTCAGTTTTTAGAAGTAAGCAGTAAATTTGAGCCTGGTTATCCTTCGAGAGGGAGCTGGTTTGGCCGGCCTCCAGTAGCACAGACGGAGGAATGCTGCTGAAAATGAGAGAGGCTCATAGCTCAGATTTGTCTTGTTTTGAAGGTGCTGATCAACTGCATGATGTCAAGCTGTGTTGTTGCACCAAGTGCATCTTTTTTTTTTTTCATTAAAATGTTATATGGTGATTTTTTAGAAAAATAAAATGCTTCACTGCTTATTATATGTCTGCCATATCATGTGTATGTAATTTGACAATGCATGTAAATTGTCATCCTGTGTGACTTATATGGTGTGATATTATTATATCTATTCATTATATTTGCAAAACATACATTTTTTTACAACAAGCATTTTAAAATGCATGATTAACATTTGTACACTTACATATAAGGCAAATATGGTGTTACTTTTTACTTGATGATTGACATGACATTAAAGCTTTTCCAAATAAAGAAAAAAGATTATCATGTGAAACCATAATGAATCCAAACAGTTCATTCTGAAGAACTTGGTGTTTTCCTAAATTACGTTTCTTAAAAATCCTCTTTAAAGTGGACACTCTTTTTGTCTTGGACCTCACATCTGAGCTTATGACTGATGTGATTTATAATATGTACAGATTTGGCCATCCGTCTGATTTAAGTGACTGGATCGGTTCTCAGATTTAAACTGATTTACTGTATGCGGAGCTCAGGTGTTTTATGTGCTGTAAATCAGTGGTCTGAGTAACCAGGTGTGCACTTCATGACCCAATGGGTTACCTGAGCTCCCCAGAGGACTGTCAAATAAGAGCCCACATGAGCCCCAGGTGTGCACCCACACAATGGTACATACTGTGAGGAGAAATGGGAAAAACGAGGATTGAGGGTTTAAGTTACTGAAAGAACAGTATGCCGTGGCTTTCCAACGATCGTTAAAACGTACAGCCAGGCAAGAACTTGATGGTGCTTCACATGACGTTTATGATGTTTTGCAAATTAATTGCGACTTATATAGACTGATCAGCGGTTAGTCTAACACTTAATTGAGTTTACGTTCATTAAGAAGAGAATTCTTCAATTCCGAGATGCCTTTGCGAAATGTCTTCAGATCACGTGATCGTATTTATATGCTGTGAGAGGTTGATAAGAAACTGTGTATAGACCAGGTTAATAGCTGGAACATTCTCGTATTTGTACAGTATATGTGTCTTTATGGCAGTATGTGTGTGTTTTCACCTGTTCTCCAGATGCAGTAGACCTCACACGCTGTTTAACCGTCATTGTTTCCCTTTCTTCATTATAACTCAGCAGTCTAGAACAGAGTAAAATTGAGGTTCCATTACGTTTTTAAAGCATTAGAGGCAAAAATTCAATGTTTATTATTCAGATAGACATACTATACCAGTTAAAGGTTAGTCAGGTTAAAAAAAAATATGTTTTCATTTATTTATTTGATCGAAAAGTAAAAACAGTGATATTTAGAAATATTATTTGCAATTAAAAAGAAGATTTCTTTTCATTATATTTTTAAAATGTGATTTATTCCTGTGATGGCGAAGCTGGTTTTTCAGCAGCCTTCAGTGTCACATGATTCGTTTTATACACTTATCCAAGTCCTGCTTAATATTTCTGTGGAAACCGTGAAACCTTTTTTTTCAGGATTCTTTAAAGAAGAGAATGTTCAAATGAATCGCATGTCTTTGAAATAGAAATCTTTTGTAGGATCATAAATGTCTTCAAATACATCTTATGAAATAAAAAAAAGCACCAGGTGATATTAATTTCTTAATTTTTTTATTTATTTATGTTATCTGTTTGATTTTGATATTTATTTAATGCTTGTTACTAGAAAAAAAAAAAAAAAAAAAGACAAAAGAAAACTGCTGATGTATTACTTATTTTGACCAGGAGGTTTCTAGCGGTTAAGAACCTCCTTCCCTGACCTTTTTTTTTTTTTTTTAAAGAAAAACAAGACCTTTTTTATTTTATTTTTTTATATATATCCTTACTTTTTTTGTCTTTCCTTCCTTTGCTTTCATCCCCACCCCATCTTTCCTTCCCCTGCAGACCTTCTCTCCATCCCTTCATTTCTCTGGTTCTGTTTGCTTATTTTATCTGTATTTGAGAAGGCATTTTAGGAATACCAGACATGCCTGTGGTCTGAATGGTCAGTATTCATCCTGGTTCTCACTTCCCATCCAGCTTCTTTTTGACAGTCATGGCAACCTGCTGGATGTTGTGTGTGTGCAGTGGAGTGTGAGTGTTTTTAGTCTGTATGTTTGAATCTGTGCAGCTGGCCAGGCGTTCTGTTATATCATCTGTGCATTGAGAGCTCAGTCGGTTGAGGTTAATATCACGGCCACAGCTGTGTTCTCACACTGTCCAGTAGACCTGATCATTACTGGAGCTCTGGAGGCCTGACACATGCACACTGGCCACAAATCATCCAGTCAGTCAGAGCTGAGAGACACGGTAGTGTGAACCGCAAGCTTGTAGTCCGTGAAACACAGCAGCTATTTGCGGTTTCATTTATAATGGACTTTAGACAAAATTTTATGGCAAATACATTTACATTTACTCATGACATGATGTGAAAAAGAAATGTGTTTAATTGTACTGAATGTGCACTTGTGTACTTTGAATCTTAAATGTATATATATTTTTAAACTGTTATTTCATATAACATAATATTAATGAAATAAAAGGCCACTTAAAGCATTTTTTTAAAGTGCATTCTGTAGTAAATTAAAATTAAAAGTTTTACTTTAAAGAGCACTTAAAATCACTCTGTTTTAAAAATCCTTTATTGTGCTTTAAAGATGTACACAAGTTTTGACTAACATTAAAGCACATTTAAAGTACTTACTAAATGAATAAAAACTGTACTGTGCTATTCAATATTACATTTAAAGTAATATATATATATATATATATATATATATATATATATATATATATATATATATATAAAATGTACTAAATTGCAACTTCATCATTCCCAAGGTGTAATTATAGTTTACCTTACTGTTGTTAGTATTTTAGGCAATACACTTTGATCATATTTTAAAAGTAATTATAAAATGACTTAATTTGGTCAAAAAAAGTAATAACTGGACTTATTATAAATTCTAACTATAATATATTTTCATTTAATTGCAATTAAAATGTTAATAAGTTAAATAAATAAATGTTAAATAAGTTTCGGAAAACATTACATTAAGTTCACACAAGTATATTCTTTTAAATCAAAAGTATATTATTTGAGTACTCTTTTTAAAGTGTACTAAAGTGATCCTCTTTTCTCAAGGGGTATTTTTTTTGTTTATAACTTGTTTGCCTTTGTTCAATTTGAATATAATAAGGTCTAAACGTAGTAACTTGACTGTTTTTGTCTTTTCAATGTTCATTAGACTTTCAGCCAGTTATCATTTATTCGCTCAAACAGAGAAACATAAAAAATACTTTTTTTCCCCTTTCCATCTGAAGGTGTTTTTCTCCTTTAATTTGGTATTTTATATGCGTGTTGTTAAAGTTTTTTATGCATACATGAGCAGACAGAAGAACATCTGTAGCTTTCAACACATTCAGCTCATTAACCAATAGTCATTACACAGTGTCCCACTGTTTGCTCTGGATTTTGATTCTTGTCGTCTTTCAGATTTTTCTTCTTCTGTAAGATTCAATCATATTCATTTCTAAACTCAATGCAAAAGTGAATGACTCAGATGTTTCTATTGAATGCAATGTGCATTAGTATCATCTTGCAGACATTTAATGAAGAAATGAAAAAGAGACATTTGGCAAGTTAGATGAATAACATTACAACCATTTTTCATACCAAGTGTATATAAGGCCTGTATACATATTCTAATACTTTAACTAAAGACTTTACATGTTTCTAAACACTGCATTAGCATCCTTTGCATATTTATGAGGCTGAGATCAGGCATTAACTGCTTGTCTATCTGTGGAAATTCCTATTTATAATTTGAGTTTGCCTTGATTGTTTCTCCCAGATGCTGAGAAAAAAAATGCATCTGAGGGAACTAAGCTTTGTTTAGTTTATAAGCATTTTCTTGCAAAAAATAAAATAAAATAGTCAGACTGTCAGAGTATACTTGATGCCATCTGGGTCAGTGTTCCTCAACATGAACATGACGACTCGTCTCCCATCAGTCACATTTCAGAGTTTTGGTGGAACAGAAGTATATCCGATTTATAAATATTACATTTTCAGACGTGCAAGTCAAGTCCCTTCTCCTGAATTACAGCGCTTTACAGCACAGATAATGTCAAAGCAGCTTCACAGAGGTAAACAGGAAAATCGTAGACTAATGGAGACAAATTCTTCTGTAAAGCAGTCATAAAATAGAATAGTGTAATTATTTAGCTCAGGTCAGCTCAGTGTTAGTTCTTTTCCGATCAGTTGCATTTTAATCATGATCACGATTTCTGCATCTCTTGATCATCAGCACATTTTGGCCACTGGCATTTGTGTTTTCTTGCTTTGGTTCCAAGCCTCCACAAGCTTTTATATTGGAGGTTGCCAGATGTCAAAGGCTTAAATTCCCCAATCACAACCTTTTGCTTAAATCGATACAGTTTCTGCACAGTGGTTTACTTAATCTTCTGACTTGGCAACCATGTGTATGCACTCTCTCTGCATTGCAGAGCTGAGCTATAAAACCATAGCAAAATGTAAGTTTTCTGCTCAAATAAATACAGTTAGTCTGTTTTCTTGAGCAGTTTTATTAATAATATAAATATAATCTCCTCCAGAAAGAATAGCTAAAGTTATGCTATAAACTAAGGTTCTGACAACTCTATATTCTGCATCTATGTTTAAAATCAATGCATCTGAGATAGAAAAGTTTACAAGAGTGCAAGTATAAACACAATGAGGCTGTAACAGTTGACTAGTGAATAAATGAGTTTTCCTGTTTGGATGGGATAGCATTTAATTTCCTCAACAATCTCTGTAGTATAATAAAATATCTCACCATTCACTGATGCGTTTATTACATGTTTGTTCTAAATTGCAGCTGGCCTCATGTTTTGCCACAGGACAGCAATTGCAATACATTTTTGTGTGCAATATGTATCAGGTGGTCTGTAAAAAGACTCTAGGCGACCCGTGGGCATGGATTAAATCTTCATTACCCAGAGCAAAAAGTCCCATTCAGAATTAAAAGTGTGAAATATTGCTTAACCCTAAGGTTAAAAGTGGCCCGGGGGTTAAAAACGATGTTAACCCAGGGTTAATCAAAGTGGGAAAAACCTTTAAATATATTTCCAGCTAACTAGCTATTACAGACTGCAATATGCAACACACAGGTTAAACGTAACCCCATGGGTACATTTTAAAGCACTGTACTGTATGTCTGTTAATTAAAGTGAAGCAGACCACTGAGGTCACACTGGATTTAGTTTTGTGTCCAGAGGTAATTCGCTCAGTGCTTGTGATCAGAGAGAACCGAAGGAGATGTTGGCTCCGTCTGTGTTTTCCTTCAGGAAAGATGGTGGCTTTATGGCATCATTGTGTAATAGGTGTCAGTCTGAACTAGGAAAACACACCACATCTTCCTGCGGCTGGAGCAGAGCAGCAGACTATGTGAAATTACACAGCCAGGCCTCAGGGGCACGGAGAGGAATTTCAAAGGAAACACAGCAGTCTGCTTCATATTGAGATTACATTAAGGGAACCGAATGCAGTCTGGAATGTGTAAAGGGGCCGTTCGCAGTGTAATAATCATATTAGTCTGGCAGTGTGAGCTTCACCCAGCAGCTAAAAAAAACCTGCTTTATCTTGTGTATTCAGTGTCTTCAATTCAGTCTCGAAACTGTTCGTTTTCTCTCTTCTTTGCTGTATTTTCTCCTTTTCATAAGCCTGTTAGACCATGTAGCCGGCGCTCTTTTATGTTCATCCATATATATGCATTCCTGACTTGCTGATTCCATTTATTTTTATGATAAATACTGTATGGCCACCACAATGGTTTACCCTGCTTTTAAACAAACAAATTCAACCCCTGGTGACTCCCTGAGGACCGTCCTTGTAACAAATTCCCTTTGGATTAAAGCATCAACTAAATGGCAAAGATTGACTTTAGTTGGCTAACTTCTAAGCATATACCTAATAAAGCCAGAAACATGCAAGTACACAAACGCAAGTATGAATGCTTGGCTAACATTTTGTAAGCGAATGCTACTTTTGAACATATATTGAACATCTGTTGTGCCAGTAATAAACCTCAGTGTTCAAAACATGGTATAAATCTTATTGTAAACAAATCATCCATGTTCGTGTTTCAGTTTTGAGTGCAACGCCCACATCTCAACAGTCCAATCAGCAACTAATGTTAAAGTTAAAGTAAGAATAATAATAAGGTTTTCTGAAACTCTTCATGTGGTGTAACCAACTGTGTAGACCAGGGTCAGACTCCGAAGTACAACCATAAGCTGGGTTTGAGAGTGGAGTATTCAGACTGTAAGAGGTCAGTAACCATAAAGACAGTTCTGACAAAGCAAACAAATCCAAATCAAGAGACAGCGGGGGTAAATGAGGAAAACAGGTAATGTAATACACAGGCAGACTGAAGGTAAAGATAACAAGAATTGCAAAACAGCTAGAATTGGTAAGAATGTGTACTGAAATGAAACCGAACAGAATGTGGAGGCTAATAAGGTGAATTGAGAAAAGTTGTGGGAGAAGATGGCATGAAGCAAAAGTTTCAGGTCATTATAGTACAGGGTGAGTTAATATTCAGGGGAGAAAGACCTCATGTAGAGAGGAGCAGTGGTGCCTCGACTGGAGACGAATTTGACACCAACTTGCAGAATACAAAGGAAAATTACATCATAGAGAGGACCCCTGCAGACCCTTATTTGTGTGCCCAATCAGTCAAGCAAAAGCTTTGTGACAAGTCAAAGTTAATTCAAGTTGTAAAATTTCATGTGGTGTGACTCCTACAAACTTAATATATTTGTAATGCAAAGTTATTTTATTTTCTTCATCTAGAGATAAAATAAGTTAACATACAGATAAACTCAACAAAGCTGATCGAGAAAACAGGGGTTAAGAAAGCATCTGATCTTATAGCGATGTGTTTGATATCAGCTCTGAAATTCAACACTCCAGTCCAGTAAAGGTCATGTTTATTTATATGTGACCCTGGACCACAAAACCAGTCGCAGTAACCAAAAATACATTGTATGGGTCAAAATTATAAATTTTTCTTTTCTGCCAAAAATAATTAGGATATTAAGTAAAGATCATGTTACATGAAGATATTTTGTACATTTCCTACCATAAATATATCAAAACTTTTGATGAACTAATTTTTGATTAGTAATATGCATTGCTTTGGACTTAATTTGAACAACTTTAAAGGTGAATTTCTCAATATTTGGATTTTTTTGCACTCTCATTTTCCAGATTTTAAAATAGTTTTATCTAAGCCAAATATTGTCCAATCCTAACAAACCATACGTTAATGGAAAGATCAGCTTCCAGATGATGTATAAATTTCAATGACACCTATGCCTGGTTTTGTGGTCCAGAGTCATATAAAGATTGCTTTAAAAGCAGCTTTACAGTATTAAACATGAAAATGTATGTCTGTGTTGCTTTCAATTGGGATTACAACTTCAGTTTATACTATGAAGCAATTCTCCAGCAAACTTTTTCTAGAAAGTTAACTTTGGCAGTTGTCACACCAGTCCCTTCTTCAATTTGCTTGAGAGATAATGAGGCCTTCACGTGTATTTAAAATTAAAAATAAATTAAATTAAATTTTTACCTATCATGTGTTCCCGGGGAATCGAACCCCCAACCTTGCGCTAGCTTGCTTGCACACATGCAAAGATAATTTTTTATTATTATACCATCTGATATATTATTGAAATACAGTACAGAACAGCTTGTAAGTTGAAGTAGCCACACTGGAATTTTTTTTTTCGTAATCGTAGATTTTCATTTTTACAGTTAAGACTAACATTAGAGATTTAGGACATAAAGAGCTTCTTTTCAGCTCTGTTCAGAGTCTGTTCATGGACATACAGGTACCACCCATTCTACAAGATGTTGTTGACTTGAGAGAAATGGCTTATGGAAAATAGCTGCATTTACATTTGCTAGCTCAGTTTACCGTATTTGTGTATTTTGCACTGTGCCTCTTGTGGTTAGAGTGTGAGGGAAGCCTGACTAGACTTAATTAATCAGGTTTTCACAGGGTGTGGAAACCGACAGAGCCACCTGGAGGACTGCCACTAGCGTTTAGCTTCTGTCACTGTCATTCTCTAGGTGAAGGACAAATGAAGTCCTATTAAAATCATATTAAATTACAATATAGGTGTAGACATTTTAGTGCTGGCACGGACAGCGTTCTTATTTCCTGTCTTTGAATTATTCACCTTATTTTCGGGCAGGCAGTAAATGTTTTCCTTTTATGTACTTTAGACATCCGCTTGCCAAATCCAGCATATGTGTCAGTGCGTTCTCTCTGCTTTCAACCCTGCGACTTGGCAGCTGCATACAGCTGGCTGGACACTGTGTGTAACATATGAGTTGGTGATGGTGTGCTGAGAGAGAGAGAGACACACGGTGTGCTTGGCAAGGCTTTTTGAGTGAGAAGAGTGAGCTGGTTGTGAGTTTCAGAGTTTCCTGTCCAGCTGTATCATTGGCTCGGGCTGAAAGAGTGGGACTCAGACCCTCGCACAATACAGCACTTGTGTTGCAGTCCGGGAACTCAGGAATGCGGCTCTCACCTTCATATGGCTGACAGGAGTTTGTTTTGGAATGAGAGATATTATCCAACACACTCTTACCGCGCTCGCTCACTCCTTCGCTTTTCCTCACTGACATCTCTCTCGCTTTTTCATGGCCGCCTCAAAGTAAAGAAAATACAGTGACTTCAGCCTGAAATCTGAGATCTGACTGCTTCACCTGCAACAATTTCTTTCAGTTCGTGACTTTCTAGTCCCTTCACCCCATTAGCAATTTTGACTGAAGCTCTTCCGAACATTCCCATTCAATTAAACGCTAGGAATTTCTAGAGACCTTCCTAAATCACTTTAGCCATTCATTAAAGACAGTTTTCATGAAACACATGGATGTGGAAATCGCAGGAATCAAAATCGTTCTCGCTGGAAGACGGATTAAGCAACAGAGACTCTCACTTTCATTTGAGAGAAAAACGAGGAGAAATGTTTCTCAGAAATATTTTAGGATTTGATACTGGTGGTTAAGTTTGACCTTTAAAAAAATATAAATGTGCTATTTTTATTAACCAAATGTTCCTTATGCTCTTGCAATTTTCCTTTTGTACCTTCTTTAAATGTATTGTATATTCGATATTTTGTGTTATTATTAGATAAAATAGGCATGCTGTGTTATTGCTTATTCTTTAAAGTCACAAGAAGTAACAAAGTATCTTCCATATTGTAATGTACATTTGACTGAAACAGATTTTTTAAAGATTCCAAAGGTGATTCAAAAGTTTTTTTTTATGCACAGATGCCATAGTAAAACCATTTTTGGTTCCCAAAAGAAGCTTTTCGTGAACAGTTTTTTAAAGAACCTTTTTTTCTTGGTGTGAAGAACATTTCAATAGTCTAAAGAACCTTTTTCCACATTGAAGAACTTGCAGTCGAAAGGTTCCATGGTTATTAAAGGGTTTTCATGGAAGAATAAATGCCAATAAAAGAACCGTTATTTTTAAGTGCGAGTGTTTGGTGGAGACTTGGTTCTATAAACATTGGTTATTGATTGGATGAAGATCAATTAATAAGAAACATTCCATTTAATGCCAACTTAAAATCAAAAGTTCATTTGTTTGCATTCCACTTTTGTTCACATGACAAAATTTGCATTATCAGCACAGACTTGAGTTCTTAAGTGGTCCTCTAGGTTTTGTGCATATGCCCTAACACGTCTATCTGTGCCCATTGTCAATGGATGACTTTTACACTTAACTGTGCGCTAGACAGAATGCAGAAAATGAAGTGTACATGTGTATCTGAACAAGCCCTTAACCATAACTAGAGAAAGGTGTACTATTTCTAAGCAGTCAGACATGTAGATTTCAACTGGTTGAATATAGAACTATTGAAAAATTCTCATTGACTTCCGTTAATGGAAGGGGTTGGAAATACATCTTTAAGGCTTAGAATATCATACTTGACTTGATTGTGGGCTCTAAGCACCTTGAAACCAACCAGAACACACTAGAAACCTCTTACCAACACCCTAGCGACCTCCTAGCTGGCAACATACTAAAAACCTGAGCACCTCATCAACAGAGCATGTTGATGCATAGCATTGAATCCTATGGCAGACTCTTTCAGACAAGCTGTCTTACCACATTAAATATTATGTTCTAAATGTGGAATAAAAGAGAGAGAAAAAGTAAGAGAAAGTGAAAATGAAAAAAAAAAGTTATTTCAAAGGTACTAGGTTTTATAAAATGTGTTTCATTTGAAAATAAAAATGTGTTTAATGTGGTAACAACTGAATGAACTGGAATGGAATTGTATCAACTGACAACATTAAGGTACATCAACAGAAGTAGTTTTTAAAGGTCAGATCGGGTAAAAATAGCTCCTATAAAAGGACAGTTCACAAAAAAATTTAAATTCAGTCATCTTCTACTCACCCTTGTGTCGTGTCAAACCTGACTTTCGTTCTTCAGTAGAACTTAAAGGAAGATATTTTGAGAAATGTTTTTCTTGTGCATACTGTAGCAGTCAATGGGGTCCAATCTTGCTTAGGTCTTCTCAGCATTCCCTAACGAAAGGAAAATATATTTACCAATATATTTCTTACAATATATTGTGATATATTGTAATATATTATTTTCCCTTTTTATTTCTAATATTTTATATATTTGAATACATTTAATAATATATTGATGACACATATATTATATAATATATTGCAAAATATACAAATGATTGCCGCTTTCAATATATTGCAATATATTGGAAAAAAATAAATATATATTAGAATATATGCCTAATATATTACATGATATTTTCCAATATACTGCAATATATTTTTGTTTCATAAGGGTTCTTTAAAATGTTTGTTTTGTTTTCTTCTGAAGAAAGAAAGAAAGAAATGTTTGGATCAGTGTGAGGGTGAGTAAATGATGAGAAGGTTTTTCTTTTGAGTGAACTATCTGGATCAGGTAGAAATAGCTCATTGCTGCCTGTCCTACACATTTTACAGCATTTTCTAATCTACTGTTTGTGGATCCTGTCTATAAAAAAAAAAATGCTGATTTTTGTTTTTCATTGACTCTCCTTTCCTGGACATAAGCATTATTGTCGTTAAATATTCGCAGACATGTCTAAAGCTTGCATTAATTTGGTCTAGATCATTCGAGATGACATTACGTAGCCTTTGAAGTCTGTCTGAATCCTGAAACCAATTTGCTTAGGAACCTTCATACAAAAACAATGGCTGTTTAGTCACTCAAGTTCAATTATTTTAAGCTGTCAAGGTTAAACAGAGTTTTTTTTTATCCCATCTTCCTATGTGTTCTCTGTCACGATGAGCAATGATGCCTAATGTAAGCCATTGCTTTGTGAGGAGACTGTGAAAAATGCGAAGAGTCAAACAAAGACTGATGTGTGTTTGAGATGTCCTGAACGGGACTGATGGCTCATCACAGGCTGATCACAGTCTCTGGCTCTTCTATGGCTTTATTTAGTCTTCAATTGGCTTTCAAGTCCCGTTTGATCTCCCCCTCAGTGCCTCTGAAAACAGCGCCGCTCCAGCCTCCTGTTATTGTACAGGCTTTGAATCCAACCCTTTCGTTCTTTCTGGGTTTTTATCCTGCATGAGTGACCACTATCAAATTGAACCTTATCACCTGAGTGCCATTATTTATCATCCGGGTGAATAGGAGGATTCGGATTACACACAAAGGTGCTTGGAGTATTATCCAATCTCATTGTCTGATCCATTGGCGCCCTTGTAGACTTTAATCAAATACACACACATATACAGACAATATCAGTGCTTCAAGTCATTGTTTGCCCTCCACAATAAAAGAAATATAATCACACACAGGATCACAAAGCATGGCCTGCTTTTTATTTTTGTTTGACTGGTCCTGCTTGTGGCGCATTGTGATTTGCTGAAGGGTTAATATGGATGGAAAAGATCAGAGACGGCTGAGCCCGAGCGAGCATGAATGGTGAGGTCTGTGGGAGATGACAAGGTCACTGGAGGATGTGATACCAACACGGGCGAAAAAGAAAGGGTCATAGGTTTTGGAAACAAACATTGGTCCATCTGCCCCTCTATCTTGACAACAATGATAGCCTCTTGCATTTGCTCGCTAGACTGTGGCTGTCCGTTTGCACCCTCCTCAACCTTGAAGTATTACTTCAGAGCGATAAACCTTTTGTTACCTCCACAATGTTTGGAGAAATGACAGATGCTGACTTTTAGATTGGTTTTTTAGCACCGTTTCAGTGGGTCAGAGAGCTTTCAGAGAGGTTCCTCCTGAGGAAGAGAATCAAACATTACTTTCCTTTGAGTTAGTTTCCAGGGAAACACAAGTGGGAGGAACCTTGGGCAGGCACATTTGTTCTTTATGTCTTCAGCATAAAACAAAATCAGCCAGGATTTTCTTCAATGTTGTTTTGAAATGAAACAAAAAAAAGGTTTTGTTTGATATGTTAATGGTACTTAAGTGGTGTACATTTCTTTTTTTGAAACTGTGAAGATTTATTTGAGATCGTTTTGTATGCATAGGAATGGCTAAATAGTTTTCTTTGTAGAAAGTTCACTTGAATTTCAAACACTTTTCAAATGAAATTGGATGTTTTGGTTCTGAAAGTTCTGCTTGTGTTTACCTGTGTAGGTACTGGTTTCTGGTCAGTCCCCTGCCTCAACTGATGACATCTATTTGGATGACCAGCAGTCTGGTGACTACCCTTTAGATGATGATGACTTCACTTCTGGTTCAGGATCAGGTAAGGATTGTTTATGTCATTCCAGCTGATTCTAAAATTGCCCATTTTGGGACTATCACTATTCTGAGGCAGCCCAAAAACCCTGAGCCATGCCAGCCTAAGGCCTTGATTCTTCTCTTCGTCTACACTTTGAAGACAAAATGGTCTTAATGTAGGCTAGTGGTCTGCTTAGGACCCATCTGAAACCTAAAATGACAAATGGGACATCATAAATAAAAAAGACTCACTGGACGCTAGCATGTGGCCGTACACACTAAGTGTGCCATTTGTATCAGGGCCATAGAAACCCATGGAATGGCTGTTTTGGCTTGCTCTAGGAAGAAGCCATCTGTAGCCAATCCAATCAAAAACTTTGTAACTGCATAGAAATGACCTGGCAACCACCTAGAAAACCCTTGCACTCTGCCAGCACCTATATAATGGAAAAGTCTAGGCTAGTTAGAGTAGTAATGTTTATTCTATAATTATTAAAGACAGATGATGCTATTACTTGCTTTTGGACATTTTGGACATTTTCTCAGTCATCTTACTAGTGGAGCATTGAGTTATGGACTAGAAGTATCTCTTCACCTCATTACCTATTAAGTTATGGACTAGAAAAATATTTAATTAAGTATTTATAATCAACCCACAGAGCCAGTTTTGTTGCGTCTAAAGGTTGTGTAATGTTTTGGTAATATAAGGGCTGCTAGGTGGTTACTAGACAATGCTGCCCACCCTGTGAGCGGGCAGATGTTTCACCTGCAGTCAAACGCGGTCAGCCAAGACCACCATGGTCACTCAGCAGATGTGTGCTCCATACAGAAACTCTGCATTATTAATAAGTCATTTCTCTGCCTCTTACTGCGGTACCGCAGTGCCTTGTACCTGGCACAATTACAGTGCAAAATGGAGAGAATGGTTGAAATATTTATACATTTTATATATTTCGTCTGTCTCTCTTGGAAACACTTTAAGCACAATGGTGCTGATCGTGCACTCCCGTTCTCTATGGTTATATTTATACAGAACTCAAAGTCCAAGAAAGAGGGAAGTGTGGAACATTCAAACTAAAGCTCAGGCCATGGGGATGTCATTATAGTCCCATCAGACCATAACGTCCTAGACGTGCAAACCTCATATTTTCGAAAATGACTTACAAATGACTAGTTGCATAATCATTCTCGAGAGAACCCTGTATGATTAGGCTGGTTTTAGGTTTAGCAGACGTGTTGCTTGGGGGCCATTGAAACAGAATGTATTTTTCATTCAAAAAAGTGAGATGGAGGGTCTTGGAATGAAAATAACACAAGGTCTTGAGATGCTTTTTTAAACAGTTTTTAACATAATCGCTGTGTTTTTCGAATGTGCGAAATGCTGCAAAATATGCAAAGTACATTCAGAATGGTCAAACATGGCCATCTGGCACATTTCAAATCAGAACAGAGTAACACGAGAACACATTCTGTGTGAATAGACATTAACATAAAACCTGTTCTTGTGTTAAAAACATTCAGACGAAGCTAAAGATATGGCAAAACATATAGATAGGCCTGTAAGATATTTAACCAATA
The DNA here is from genome assembly GCF_023724105.1 of Carassius gibelio. NCBI lineage: Eukaryota > Metazoa > Chordata > Actinopteri > Cypriniformes > Cyprinidae > Carassius > Carassius gibelio. Next base: position 11,646,903 of record NC_068411.1, on the reverse strand, counting down.
TCAAACAAACAAGTGCTGACAAAAATAAGCATGGCCGCACACACAGTATTGCCAGTGACTTTGCTCTGCCAATGAAAATAGTTGCAAATTAAGCCATAGCAGAATCAACTGTTGTGCATCCCGAGCAATAGACAATAGTTTCATTTCTGAATAAAACGAATGAGTGAATTATTCAATGACTCTCATGAAAACAATCACTTATTGCCAAGTTCACACAGCACAATTTTCCAAGAAAATTTGCCTTTTTTCATAAATTAGTCAATGCTTTTGAACTGAAGGCTGTGTTATACTTCACTCTTAGACCCACTCTCGCAAGCTTCTAGTGTTATTTGGACTAAAACTACTTTAAACTTTAAAGGCAATTTTCTCAATATTACATTTTTTTGCACCCTCAGATTTCAGATTTTTAAATAGTTGTATTTCGACCAAATATTGTCCTATCATAACAAACCATACATCAATGAAAATCGTATTTATTCACCTCATTTCTGTGTTTCTCACGTCTCTTTAGGTTCAAGTGACACAGATAACTATGAAGACACTTCCACGGTAAATGTGAGGTTCCCAGAATTCAAAGCAGGGTCTACTCAGCATCCTGTCTACAGCAGCAGCCCCAGCTCAGAGTCCTCCATTTCCAAAGAGATGGACAAAATCAGCACAGACCCATGGATTGATGCAGACGTTGTACCAGAGGTGCGGTTGCTCGTCCATTTCACTCATACTGATTCTGACACTATCAAAGCTTTCGCTGACTCCCACATCTCCGAAAACCTGCACAGCCTGCAAAACTGGGACAACTTGTGATACTTTTGATATTGCCCCTTTTTGACGCTTACACTGACCTGCTGTCTCTCACAGTTTTACTGAGCATTACTGTTATGTTGGATCCTTCAATCTTGTTATTGAATCTCTTCACTTTTTTCCCGACACTATCTACAAGCTCAACTGTTTTTTTGTGTCAGCAATTTCGATGTTAAGCTGTCTTTCTCTCTCTGCCTCTCTCACTGTTTTTTTAGATCTCTGACAATCAGACAGAAAAGCCCCAGGTCACTGTTGAAGCCACCAGCTCACTGAGTGTTGTACAAGATGACAACATGCATCAGGAGCTTCACACAGAAAATCTCTTCAAGAGGACAGAAGTGCTGGCAGGTATGTTCAAAATGGACAACATACAAGAGTGTTTCTTTAATTAGGGGAACTTTTAAGTCCCCTGTTAAGATTTTAAAGGGGGGGAAAAAAATCCTTTAAAAACGTAATTATGGCAATTTTCACAGTTTTAATATCTTTTTTTTTTTTATTAGTAGTATTTTTTTTTTAGTATTTAAAGGGGGGGTGAAATGCTCGTTTTCATTCAATATCCTGTTAATCTTGAGTACCTATAGAATAGTACTGCATCCTTCATAACTCCAAAAAGTCTTTAGTTTTATTATATTCATAAGAGAAAGATAGTCTGTACCGATTTTTCCCGGAAAAACACGACCGGCTGGAGGCGTGACGTGTGGGCGGAGCTAAAGAATCACGAGCACGAGTAGGCTTTTTGCGTTGAGAGCATGTGGAAGCTGTGACATTACCGTGAGGGAAAAACCATCATCCAAAACAAACCATGGCTTACAGTCAGATTCAGCCGTTTATTTATGATCCAGAATCAGATCCCGAGGCTGAAACTGAATGAGAGCAGCAGCAGCAATGACTTGCTCCGAGCGGGGCTCGAACCCGGGTCTCCGGCATGGGAGGCGGACGCACTAACAAGGAGGCAGAGATATTTGAAGCAGTTTTACTCACCGCCTGCGGTTCCAACATACGATCGTGACCCTTTTTCGTTGGGATTGCATCATCCTTAAGAAATAAACGATACGCAAATCCGTCGTCAAACTGGGCCTTGTTTGTAAAACAAGCATCTTCGAAATGCAGGGAACAAACAAAAACACTTGCACAACTCCGTTGATGCTCTGTAAAAATAAACTCCATCGACTGGTCCCTTAATGCTGTTTTTTTTTTTGGTAATCTGTGCAGGGTTGTCTTGCCCTGGCAACCAAAACCACACTTCTTTTGTGACTTTTCGCGACGCTCTCGCTCTGATCAGTGAATCGCTCTGATCAGTGAAATGTGTGCTCAGCCTCGCTATACGGAGCGCGTGCTCTTCCGGCAGAAGTGCCCTTAGGACCCATATAAGGAAATTCCGCTCCATCTAACGTCACACAGAGCCATACTCGAAAAAAACTTTCCGAAACTTGTGACAAACCGGAAGGAGTATTTTGGGAACAAAAATACTCCTTCAAACATACAACTTAATTTTTTAAACTTTTTCCATGTTTAGCTTGGGAATCCAACTCTTTATCAGTGTAAAAAACTCAGTATGCATGAAATAGCATTTCACCCCCCTTTAAAAGTTAATTTGCTATAGGGTCTCTATTTAGGTCAGACCTTTTAATATATTTACGAATCAAGAAAATTTTACTTTGTACAATTTTCTTATACCTTAAAACAGTTAAGTTTTTGAATTAAGTATTTTACAATTTTTAACAAAAACAAATACGCCAAGCATTTTATAGAACATTGTTTTTTTTTTTGTTTTTTTACAAAATAAATTTACATTTGGATATGAAGGAAATGATAAATGACGAGGCACATGTTTCTGCAAAAGCAGCAGAGTGCCAGTTTAAAGACTAGAAATATAATTAACTGGAAATGTTGACATTTACATAATTAAAATTCATAAATATTGACCAATTTGGTAAATAATTGGTTTCTTTTTATTCATTTTTTAATGGACTGCTAGTTGACATATCCAGTTTGATCAAGCACCAAATAAAATCTTTATCCCAGTGCATAAAATAAAGATTTTTCTCAAAATGACCCATTATTTTTAATACATTTTTTAATCAGTTCTATAAGCTGACAAACCGTTGTTGTCTCTGTGTCAAATTTCTATGATATTTTAATTTGTTTCATACGCATCTGTAAGTTTTCATTGAAGCATTTGAATGTGATGTGTACCTGAATATGATTTTAGTTATTATTTTAAACCATATACATTTTTTTTTTTTGATATGGTGTCATTTTTCTTATTGCAGCGGTTATAGCCGGCGGAGTGATTGGCTTACTGTTTGCCATCTTCCTCATCCTCCTTCTGGTGTACCGCATGAGAAAGAAGGACGAGGGGAGCTACGACCTTGGAGAGCGCAAGCCTCCCAGCTCAGCCTATCAGAAGGCTCCGAGTAAAGAGTTCTACGCCTGAACGACCAATCATTGCCAACAGTAACATCGTTATAACAACCAACTCCTCTCCAAGAGTAATGGTGGATCGGTAGCACGTCGAGGGGAGGTTTTGTTTTTTTACGGGGAAACTTTACTTGTTTAAAAATGTAACAAAAAAGTAATTTTGCTTCACAAAGCCAACCGGGGCTTGTATTTTCTTTTTTTGGAATCAAAAACGTCAAAGATTGTCTCTCTATGGGTTTTGAAAACAGTTGTTGTCAGTGTATGAAGGTAAATCATTGCTCACAGGTTTTAGTGGACTACTTTTATTTTTAACAGTAGAGGTACATTTTATTAAAGAACAAGACAATTCCGGGATGTAAATCCTGGGTTATATCTGATACTTTTAATTTTCCACTGATTACATTTCAGTAACTTATCTCAGTTTGGATTTCATCAGTAACTTGATTTTCATCTCTTTGTTTTTGTAAAGGGTTTTTCTCCCTTGGCTTGTGCCATTCTGTTCTTCAGTCAAAATGAATGTTTGTACTTCCATCTGGCCGATATCATTCAAAGATCACAACATTTTTTCAGAATGTTTAAATGTATTTCATGTTTCTATTGTAGTTGGTACAGTGTTAAGTCCCTAAAAGTTCAAATTCTAGTTCGCCTGAAGCCAAGAACACATTGCTCTCTACTTGTACTACTTTATTCTCTCTCTTTTCAAGTGAACACTCATGAAGTGTAAAGAAATCAGCACCGCCATTCATAGCACTGCAGTAATTTACTTAAATTATTAAAATTACTTTGACCATTATGTAAATTTGCATTGCACATAAAAGCGCATCAAGGTCAAGAATGTTTTGTATTTCCACAGAACTATTTGATATCGTGCACTTACCCAATGCTTGGAAGGAAAAAAAAAGTTCATTAGAATAAGATATGGATTTTTTTTTTCACATGAATTCAGTCTTCATTATGAACAAGTGGAAGAGTCCAAGAATGAATCTTCCATGACAGGTTAACATCATTTACCCAATATAAGTCGTCAGTATTACTGATTTTACGCCCACTCTGTTCTCAATCAACACATTTTCAATGTTCACTGTTGACTGGAACCCTAATAAAGGCCATTTTTCTTTATTTCATTATATTATCCCTCATGCGGAAGCTGCTTTTGCAAAGATTTCTCCTATGTTTCTGACTCGAGCATATTCTGCTGAATGTCTCTGACCTTCCAAAGACTCAAACAGTGTTGTTAACAGTGATGGTGATTAATAACATGTATCACATCAGCTCAGTTTTTCTCTTCTTTTCATGTGCATTTCCGTCATTTCTTTTAAAGACCTGACCATTTAGAGTCAATGACGTCTCTGTATATGTTAATATACAATAATTTATAGAATATAATTATTTATATACTACATATTGTATGTAATATGTTAGAATAAAATAAAAAAAAATCTATGAAAATGTATATTCACAAATGTTTTAGAAGCCCCTTGAAGTGCCTACTGTTCTGAAACAGTTCTACAGGGATTTGAGGACATTTGTGCATCGGAATGATGTTAAAAGCTGGAACTGGAGAAATGTGATGAGTGGTAATGTCACAGAAACAGAAACAGTATTGTATTTCATAAAAAAAAAAAACACTACTGAATAAACATTTTCTCATGGTATTTTAATTAGCCTATGTTTCTTGTGCATTTACCTATGCACCTCTCTTTGGAGATTACTCTCTACTGTTCAATCACAAACTGCAGAAAATATATGCATAAATGTGTTTAGTTGCACAAGCCCCCGCCCTTCTAAATTAATATGTTATAGTCCTACAGATATAACAACTTATATAGGCTATCTATATACATGGTTACACTTTATTTTAAGGTGTCCTTTATACATTTTGGCTACCAAGCCTAATATTAATTAACTACATGTGCTATATGGTTAGGGTTAGGATTAGGTAACTTGCAAGTTACTTGTAATAATGCATAATTTACTGTTATTATAAATTATGTGTAACAAGGATACCTGTTTATATATATATATATATATATATATATATATATACACACACACACACACACACACACACACACACGTCAAATCACGTTAAATAACAAATTACATGAATTACTTCACTGATGTAAAAGTTTCACAAAAGGGTCGAGTAGTTCATACCATTATATATATATATATAATATATATATTATATATTATAGTTTAGTCACTAAACTATAATGTGACTAAACTTATAAAATAGTTTAGTCACATTAGGCTATTCAGCAAGAACAGTTTCAGTCTTATTTGATTTTTTTAATAATAATAATAATAATAATAATAATAAATATTCTAGAGATGCCTTGATCATCTTGGTTAACATATTTAGCATACACCCTGATCTATAAATGAACACAAAAAACGTTTATGTTTTAAATCGCTGTGTGTTTTTACAACTTAAGTCGTTAACCTTTTGCTTCATAAGAGCTGCAACGGTTCGTGAAACATCGTTGTGAAAGTCTCGTGTTGTATACTAAACGCGTTTTGTCTTGCTTGTCCCTGGGCGCTTTCCGTAGCCACATAATCGACCAATGTTTTCAAGGTATGTACAGTGTACTTTGAATCATGCCGGTAAATAATTTATAATTTTTAATACATTGCTGTTTACATTATGCATCAAAGTGTTTTAAAGATCGTTTCAAAAACCAAGAATAAGCCACTATGTATATATAACATATATTTTAAATAGCAAACAGTTTGTTGCATTTTTGGATTTCGTATAACCAGCTGAGCTTGAATGTAACTTACTGTATTATTATTAATACTGTATGTGCTAACATTAGCAAGTGATCAAATAAATGGCAATGGCTTACATGTTTGAGCTTCACTGTATACAATCTTTCATATTAAGAAAGACTAGAAAAAACAACCTTGAAAAAATGGAAAACAGTTCCAGGAAACAATTTATGACCAGTTAAACTGCATTACTACCATAACAGAAATCTGTGTGTGAATAGTGCATTTAATACTTCTCTATTTATAAATGGCAAAAATCACTTTTTTAAAATACAGAAATGTTTGACTTTTTTCCCCCTGTCATGTGCTTTTCAGATGACTGGCAATAAAAGCATGTGTCTAAACTCCATCAGTCAGGTGCTGCTGACTCTTCTTATACTTCACTGTCTACAGTGTCACTCCAGGCCTCACAGTTACGACAGCAAACCGCTTTCAGAAATATCCAAAGAGATCTTTAAGTACTCTGACATCGCTCAGCGAATCATAAACCTAGCAGTACATGGAAAGGCTCAGAACCGTTCCTATGAGAGGCTGGCTGAGTTCACTGACACTATTGGAAACAGAGTCAGTGGCTCTAAGAACCTAGACCTGGCCATTAAGTACATGTACAATGCCCTGACACAGGACAGACTGGAGAATGTGCATCTAGAGCAAGTGAAGATCCCTCACTGGGTGCGCGGGGAGGAGAGCGCGGTGATGCTTCTACCGAGAAACCACACTTTAGCCATACTTGGACTTGGTAGTAGTGTAGGTACTCCTCCAGGAGGTTAGTAGTCACCATTCATCTTTTAAAAACCTGCACCTGCAAACATCTAACCAGCTTATATTCTTCTGGCAGGTATAGAGGCAGAGGTAATGGTGGTGGAGTCTTTTGAAGAGCTCCAAAAGAGAGCAAGTGAGGCTAAAGGGAAAATTGTTGTGTATAACCAGCCGTTTGTGAGCTATGGGGAGACCGTGGCCTATCGGGCTTCAGGGGCGTCAGAGGCGGCTAAAGCTGGAGCTGTGGCTTCACTTATCCGTTCAGTAACTCCATTCTCCATCAACAGGTCAGAACCATCACACTGTTGAATTAAAATGACTGCTATTGTAAACTGAGATAAAACTGGCTACTAACCGAACTTTGAATAGAAAGTTGTCAACAAAAGAGGGACAAAAAAATACATTACTCCAGAGATAGTTTGTGTCTCAAAAAATAAAGAAAAAAGTAAATACAATTAAATGCAAAAAATTAAAATAAACACTACCTAAAAAAACATACATGCATACATAAAAAACACTGCCAGTTTAACATTTGAAATACGTTTTTTAACAAAGTGTCTTATGCTCACCAAAGTTCCATTTATTTAATCTAAAATACAGTAAAACAGTAATATTGTGAGTTTAAAATGCAGTTTTCTATTTGAATGGATTTTCAAATTTAAGTTATTCCTATGATGGCAAAGCTGAATCTTCAGCAGCCATTACTTCCAATCATCAGTGTCGCATGATCCTTCAGAAATCATTCTAATATTTGGTGCTTTCTTATTATTATCAATGTTTAAACCAGTTGTGCTGTTAATATGTTGTGTAAAATGTGATAAACTATCATTTAAAAGTTTGGGGTAAATAAGATGTATGTATAATGTGTATATAACAGTTAATGGGGACACATATTCACTATTAACTAAGAGTTTTCCCTCAATAAATTCCTAATTTGCTGCTTATTAATTGTTAGTAAGGTAGTCAGTTTAGGGATTAGTGATGTAGAATAAGGTCACATAGAATAAGGCATTAATATATGCCTGATTAGTACTAATAAATGGCTAATATGCTAGTAATATGCATGCTAATAAGCAACTAGTTAAGAGACCCTAAAATGAAGTGTTACCTAATTAATTAATACTTTTATCTAGTAGGATGCATTAAATTGATCCAAAGTGACAGTAAAGAAATGTATGGTGTAAAAAAAAATATATATGTCAAATAGATACTATTCTTTTAATAGTCTACCTTCTATTTATCAAAGAATTCTGACAAAAGAAATGTAACATAGCTTCCACTAAAATATTAAGCAGCAAAAACTGTTTTCAACATTGATAATAATAAGAACCAATATTATAAATATAGCCCCATTAATAATTGATGATACTTGCTGAAAATTCAGGTTTGCTATCAAAGGTTTAAATTGAATAAAAAAAAAGACGGTATTGACCAGTATTGTATATTGTAACAATATGTATTATATAAAAAGCATATTTCTGAGTTTTAACCCACTCATGGTGTTGTTTTCAGCCCCCACACTGGCTGGCAGTGGTATCAGCCTGGAGTGCCCCAGATTCCCACTGCCTGCATCACTGTCGAGGATGCCCAGATGATGGCCAGGATGGTCCGCAGAGGCCAGAGGATTGTGGTACGTCTGACTATGGGGGCCCAAACACTGCCAGATGTTGACTCCTACAACACTGTGGCTGAAATCACAGGCAGCAAGCATCCTGAACAGGTCGGTGAATTTAAATAAGCTATGTTGTACTGGTCTGACAAAAGACTCCTAATGATAATACCCTTGCTAGTATTACAAAGATTTTACAACTGGATGTTGAGTCTTGTAAATACAGTAAAGCTTGTTTTCCTTCAAGACTAATTGTCATCAAAAATCAACATGAAATCACATTTTAAGCCCATTTTACTTCTATAATAAGATGCAATTCAGCGTGAAATGTGATATTCAGTGAGGAAAAAATGTAGGACTTGAATTTATCCAGTGGGAAATTATTGGCTTCACACCAGTTTGCCTATTGGGAAATTACTGGCTTCTCACCATGCTTTTAAAGACCTGTAATGATAATGCCCTTACAGTTATTACTAACGCCTTACAACTGGCTGTTGACTTATGCACTCTTGTAAGCCCTATATACTTGTACAGCTCGTTTTCCTTCAAGACCTTCAAGATTTTCAGCCCATTTTACGTCCACTTTAAAATGCATTTCAGGGTAAAATGTGATATCCATTGAGGAAAAAACGTAGGAGTTGAATTTATCCATTGGAAGAGTATTGGCTTATTCCAAGCCAGGTTTTAAAAACAGTGCCTAAATAGCTGCTTGACTATTTGTTAAAGGGGGGGTGAAATGCTCGTTTTCACTAAATATCCTGTTAATCTTGAGTACATATAGAGTAGTACTGCATCCTTCATAAATCCAAAAAGTCTTTAGTTTAATTATATTCATAAGAGAAAGATAGTAAGTACCGATTTTTCCCGGAAAAACACGACCGGCTGGAGGCGTGACGTGTGGGTGGAGCTAAAGAATCACGAGCGCGAGTAAGCTTTTGTGTTGAGAGCATGTGGAAGCTGTGACATTACCGTGAGGGAAAACCCATCATCCAAAACAAACCACGGCTAACAGTCAGATTCAGACGTTTATTTATGATCCAGAATCAGATCCAGAGGCTGAAACTGAATGAGAGCAGCAGCAGCAACGACTCGCTCCGAGCGGGGCTCGAACCCGGGTCTCCGATGGGAGGCTGACGCACTAACAAGGAGGCAGAGATATTTGAAGCAGTTTTTCTCACCGCCTGCGGTTCCAACACACGATCGTGACCCTTTTTCCTTGGGATTGCATCATCCTTAAGAAATAAACGATACGCAAATCCGTCGTCAAACTGGACCTTGTGAACAAGCATCTTCGAAATGCAGGGAACAAACAAAACACTTGCACAACTCCGTTGATGCTCTGTAAAAATAAACTCCATCCACTGGTCCCTTAATGCTGTTTTTTTTTGGTAATCTGTGCAGGGTTGTCTTGCCCTGGCAACCAAAAACACACTTCTTTTGTGACTTTTCGCGACGCTCTCGCTCTGATCAGTGAATCGCTCTGATCAGTGAAATGTCTGTGCTGCTCAGCCTCGCTGTACGGGAGCGCGCGCTCTTCCAGCAGAAGTGCGTCAGGACCCATATAAGGAAATTCCGCTCCATCTAACGTCACACAGAGCCATACTCGAAAAAAACTTTCCGAAACTTGTGACAAACCGGAAGGAGTATTTTGGGAACAAAAATACTCCTCCAAATGTACAACTTAATTTTTGAAACTTTGTCCATGTTTAGCATGGGAATCCAGCTCTTTAACAGTGTAAAAAACTCAGTATGCATGAAATAGCATTTCACCCCCCCTTTAACATTGGCCAATTGCCTGCATGGCCTAGATGATGTCAGCCAAAAACTAAAATTGCTTTACAAGCGGAGCAAGTTATTTAGTTTGTAGAGAGATAATGAAGACACATTTTTTTTTTACTTATTATTTATTAATTTATTTTGGAATAATGTGCACTAATGAATAACATGCAGTAAGACTAGGATGTATTTAGTAAGTAAATAGGCTTCATTTTGATCTGATTCATTTGCCATGAATTAATTTGCAGTGAAATTGTTTTCAAGGTGCACATCAATAAGAATTCCATAGGAATCCAACCAATGACCTTGGTGTTATTATATTTGTGGTGGGAAAACATCAATTAACATCAAGTTACATCAAAACATCTCATCAAGTAATAATTGCGAGAATATTCTATATTGCTAGTGAAATTCTCACATAAATATTGGCTATTTCACTACACGTGTACACGTACTGAATGAATCAGTTCTTGGTCCTAGGGTAATCAATATGAGTTTTTTTTAAAATAAGCAACCTTGAGTTATCTGCAAAAAACATGGACAAACCGTATAAAAACACTACCAGACTGGACCATAAGATTTTTTATGTTTTTTTTATGTTTTCATGTGTTACATTATGTTTTAATGTTTTCAAATATTTTACATAGTTTTAATACTATGAGAATAAAGTCGGAATACTATGAGAATGTGGCGAGTGGGGCGGGGCCGAGAGGCGTGGGAACGAGGAGTGAGGCCGGGTGTAGTGATTGAAGATGAGCTGCACCTGCGCCCCACCGCCGGTATCGAGTCCCACATAGGAGATGGAAGGATATAAAACTGGAGCGACGACCGTGAAGGACGAGAGAGGACCAGGCCTGGGACATTATTTTATGTTTGCTTTTTATTTTGTGCGCACCAGTCGTCCGCGAGGGGCTGGTGCGCTGTTTTGTGTTTTTTTTTAATATTAAAGTGATTTTGATTGTGCGCCGGTTCCGCCTCCTTCTTCCCGATGATTAAAAAGGTCGTATCGTTACAGTGGTGCCGAAGCCCGGGAGAAGGAGGGACACGCTGCTGAAGATCCCTCGCCGCTGTGGTGAATCCGCGGTGCCCTCGAGCAGGCGAGGTATGTGCCGCCAGGGACGCTCGAGGCGGTGGGCTGGAGCGAGTTGCCGGGGATGGGCGAGCTCGCTGCCGGCCGCCCACGATATGGAGGGGCGGCTGCCGTCCGTGAGGGAGCGGAGGAGTCGGCGCCGTTCGCCAGGGGGCCGGAGCCTACTGCCTCCGCGATGGAATCCGGAGGGGCAGGGAACGGGGGACTCCTGCCGCTGCCCAAAACCGGAGGAGCCGTCGCCGTCCATCGGGCGGCGGAGGAGTGTCGCGCCGTCCGCCGAGGGCCATCCAGTGCCACCGCCGGGCACCGCGGAGGAGATCACCCAGCTGGTGGAGGGCCGAGCAGCAATGCGTCTGGGAAACAGAATTTATTTTTTTATTTTTTTCTCTCTCCCCTCTCTCGTCTCTGTCGCTCCTCCTTCCATCTCCTTTTCTCTCGCCTCGTCTGTCCTACCCCCAGGTTCCCGCAGGTCCCCGTGAGCGCCCCCCCCCCCCCCCAGAGGGAGGGGGGGGGGAGTAGAGCGCAGTCTCGAGGGTACCCCCCGGCCTGCGAGGGGCGATGGGGGTATGTGGCGAGTGGGGCGGGGCCGAGAGGCGTGGGAACGAGGAATGAGGCCAGGTGTAGTGATTGAAGATGAGCTGCACCCGGCCTCACTCCTCGTTCCCACACCTCTCGGCCCCGCCCCACTCGCCACAGAGAATAAAGTCGAAATACTATGAGAATAAAGTCAAAATACTATGAGAATAAAGTCGAAATGTTTCTAGAATAAAGTAGAAATACTACGAGAATAAAGTTGAAATGTTTCAAGAATAAAGTCGAAATACTATGAGAATAAAGTTGAAATGTTTCGAGAATAAAGTCGAAATACTACGAGAATAAAGTCGAAATGTTTTGAGAATAAAGTCAAAATACTATTACAATAAAGTCGAAATTTTTCGAGAATAAAGTCGAAATGTTTCGAGAATAAAGTCAAAATACTATGAGAATAAAGTAGAAATGTTTCGAGAATAAAGTCAAAATACTACGAGAATAAAGTCGAAATGTTTCGAGAATAAAGTCAAAATACTATGCGAATAAAATCTAAATGTTTTGAGAATAAACTCTAAATTTTCAAGAGTGAAGTTGAAATGTTCTGAGAATAAAGTCAAAAAGTTTTGAGAATAAAGATGAAATGTTTCAAGAATTTAAAATTTATAAATTAAATTTATAAAATTTTGAGAGTATATGCAAATGGGACCAGGAGAAGTTGCCAGGTCACTGGAATTTTGCATCCGAGCATGGGATCCTACTGGGATGATGACCAGTCAATTTTAAGGACTTGTGGAAACATCTTAATATCGAGAATATGGTATTAATGACAGACTGAACAGGAACAACTTAACATCAGCTCACACCGTAGCTCTCTTATTTAACCCTTTTTAATACTACAAATATATATGCGATTATTAGCAGAAATCATACCATGTGTCATACTCGAAGGGACAGTATGCTTGGAAATAATATTTTGTGTCTTTGATTGCATTCATTATTTGTAGTGCGCCAGCACTAATAGCAATAAGCTTTGTGCTTTTGGTACTTTTAATATAAAACAAAGTCTCAGCTTCCAAAATCAGTTTTATAGCTAAATGCAAACTAGCCTATGTGTCTTACAATAATGTGTTTTTCAAGCACTTTAATGTGGCGTGACAGATCGCTGTATTCATGTAAATCAATTCATTAAATTAAACTGTTTTCTTTGTGAAATTCCACCACCTACTCCACAAGAATGTTTGTGGCGTCCAGCCTTTCATTCCTCACATGTATTCAATTATAAACTACAATAAAACATTCTAAAGGTCGAAGTGAGCTCCAGCTCCTTAACATAAGTTATATTATTGTCTTTTCTGAGGTGTAACATTAAGTGTCTATTCACAAGCTGTTTTATTCATGGTATAATACAGTAATAGACATAATATTTAACGTTTTCCATTAATTATTTCTAGCATGCCAGCCACCCAGTAATGGCATTCATTTTGTGCTTTTTTGCTTTTAATATAACCAGCTCAGCTTTCAAGTTCTGTCAATTTTATCATGAACTACAACTTTTAAATGTGTTTTTCCTCTTTATTACAAATTTATAGCAAAATAGAAAAGTTAAGGAACATCGGAAAAAACAACAACTACAGTAACTTAATTTAATGAAACAAATACTGTCCACTGTAATTGGAAAGATGACTGATTCAGATGCTAAATAAACTGAAGCAAATACAATGATCTGCCACGTCACGCCACATTAAAGAGCATGAAAAACAACATTATTGTAATAGACATAGACTATTGTTTGTATTCACTATAAAACTAACTATAAAAAAGTATCTCCCGGTGCTCCCAGTCCGGGCTATTTACATGCGCAATAGACTAGAATATACTCTCAAAACAAACTATTAAATACAATATAAATATTAATATATAAATATTAAATATTAAATATTAATTAAATATAACTTTAACCTTGTAGCCTACTGATTAATTATTGTAATTTCGACTTTATTCTCATAATATTTAGATTTTATTCCCATAATTTATACTTTATTCTCGAAATATTTAGACTTGACTCTCTTAACATTTCAACATTATTCTCGTAATTTTAACTTTATTCTCAAAATATTTTGACTTTATTCTTATTGAATTTCAACTTTATTCTCATAATTTCAACTTTATTATCGAAATATTTTGATTTTATTCTCATAGTATTTAGACTTTATTCTCATTTTATTCTCATGATTTTTATTTAATTCTTAAAATATTTGATTTTAACTTTTTTTTTACATTTAAAAAAAAAACTTTTTTAACGAAAGCAGTTATTTTAAATAATACAAATATTTCACAATATTACTGCTTTTGCTGTATTCTGGATCAAATAAATGCAGGTTTGGTGAGCAGAAGAGAATTCTTTAAAAAACTAAACTTTTGACTGGTAGTGTACTGTATATAGGATTTTTCACACAGTGTTTCCTTTCGTCAAACTCAGCAAACACTTCTTAGCTCTCACCTGAGATCACACACAGCAAGATCTCCAAGCAATGCCATATGTGTCATTCACCAGAAAAAATAAATAAATAAATAAAAACCTAGACCCAGTAAACACCTCTCTCATTAGCTAGTGTGTGTCTGCATAGGAACTCATTTTCATATATTGTATAAAATCCAACCTCAACATGTTTAATGCCACCCAAAATTTATATATTTTTTTAACTTATTTCAGTTATTCCTAGGACGAATAAACTAGGAGCTATTACTAGGTGTAATAAAATGTAAAAAAAAAAAAAAAAAAAAAAGAAATTGTACAAAAGTTATTGATTATTCGTGATTTTTGTGAAAATGTTTGTCCACACATTTTTACGCACAGGAGGACCCACTTCACCCAGGGTGAAAAGCCTGCAGTTTATCAAATAACTGAATTATTATGTTTTCAGGAAGTATTCTAAGTGGCCATTCACACGCATATGCGATCACACTGAAAATTCAAGATGTTAGCAGTTTTTAAATGTGTCATGTGCCTGACACTGCAAAAGACAAGTATATGCTTCAGTCAAACATAAAGTGCATGCTTACATAGGAAATAATGAAACAGTAGTTGTTTGCAAAAAATATGTTCTGTGTGCAAACTACCCTAAGAATTCTTCAGAATTTTTGTTGTAGGGTTGACCGTACAGAGTCAGACTGAGATGAATGTGATTGTCTCAATTCTCCATTTGCTCGCTTCCAGAACCTAGAGAACTGCCTCAGGTATTACAGCTGCCCTCCTCGCATAAAGGCCATAAAGGAATCATAATTATGCTGCTTCCTGAGATACCTTGTCTTGGCCAGATTCTAGCTTAACACCAAGTTCCGTAACAAAATGCATCCAATATGGCGGCCAAAGTGAGAGAAATCCCAATTATAGATGTATTTCTTTCAGTACCAAAAATGATCGGTAAAAATAGTTCATGAAGCTGCTGCCTAATCAGTCATTTGGGAGGTTCCACCTCGGTTAGGATGCTGTCTTGGTTGACAGAAGCAGCTCTATAGGTTTCGGAAGAGAACTAATCTGTGTGGTGTCCTCTGACAAGCCATGCACTGGTCCTTCAGACATTTGTTTGCATTGCTGCTCTGCAGGACAACAGGGAGCCAATTACAGAGATCTGCTTCTTCTTAATGCTTGTGTTTATGGAAAGGAATCTGTTAGTCAGGAGTCAGAGGAATAAGGTATCTACAGCCTTAGCCCCAATTATAGACAGTATAGAGGATTTCTCAGCTGCCCAACTGACACTGTAGCCCCTTTGACTGATCATCATGCATCTGTCCAGCATCCACTGCCAGCTTATATCTAATTAGAGACTTGTCAGGGAAAGTTTTCTACTCCTATTAGTGTGCTGCCCTCTCTGTCAGTTCCACAGCCATGCGTTATATTTTCAGCGCTCTTCCCTGTTAATGTCTTCTGTGGGAGGTGGTGAAAGATTCAGTGTGATTAAATGTGAAGGGAAAAAGAACCATTCTGCAGTCTTAAATTTTAATAGAAGCGTTCAGCTCGAGTGCTCTGTTATCCCTCTCACTCGGATGCATGACCGCAGTCACGTAAGAGACAGAGAGAATGAAGAAATTTGAGGAACTGAAGCCTCAGACAGAAACTGGTGTTGAATTGTTTTCTAGACGTTCAGTTTTCAGGGGAATCTCCCAAAGCTGGACATGTCCGCGTCATATTTCACCCTGAAATCTAATCTGAAAAAAGAAAATGATCAATTATGTTTTAGTTAAGGAAAATAAAACCCTTTTTGGTGATATTTTCATGGCAGTGTTAATATATATTATTTCTATTTATATGGTCACCAAGTCTGCATTCATTTCAAATCAAAGACATATAAAAAAAAGAGAAATAATGTGAAATATTAACTGTTCACCATTTTAATACATTTTAAACCATATTTTCCCACTTTGCAGAGCCCCAGTCTCAACCTGTCCTCCAACCAATACGCTTGTATAGGTCGTTTGTCCAAGTCCCTGAAATACGACCCATCAGAGCGTATACTACAATTGCGCTCCTATAGGCAAAAGGTCGTTTTCATATTAATGTTTTGTACTCTTATATTTGCCCTCTGGTTTGCGTTTCGTGTAGCTCAGTTAGTAGATTATTGCGTTATACCTTGATATGTCATCATGCTATCGTGGGTTCGATCCCAGGAATGGACGTGCACGAAAATGTATATGCTCAATAAATCATAATTTAGCATGATTTCTGTGAGGGTTAGGTTTAGGGGTGGGGTTAGGTGTGGTCATTCGAACGAATAAGCCACCTACAGTAGTAAAATATGAAGGAAATACTGTGAGATCGGTGTAAAACGCCCACACATTGAATTTAAATAAACGTGCGTTTTGATTGGTAATGACGTTATACGTCAATTCATGACGACAGACGCAACGCGATACTGTCATTATTTTTAGGCCCGCTAGAGGGCGCTTAACTTTAAAACGTAAATATAGGTCGTAATAAGGTGCTTGCACAAACGACCTATATGGTCGTTTTTTGTTGGAGGACAGGCTCCCCAGTCTTCAGTTACATGATTTAAGAAATCATTCTGATATGCTGATTTGATGCTCAAGAACCCTTTCTTATTATTAACACAGTTGAAAATGGTTGTGTTACTTAATGTAGTATGGAAACTGTGATAAAATATTTATTTTCTGCAGTTCTTTTATGAACAGAAACAGAAAGAACAGCATTCATTTGAATCAGAGATCATTTTAATGTCATTTTTGATCAATTTAATGCATTTGTGCTGAATAAAAGCATCAATTTATCATTGTAATCCAAACTTGGATTGAATGGTAGGGTATATATATACCCTATATATATATATATATATATATATATATATATATATATATTTGTAAAACAGTTACAGTAATGATCAGTTAATGAGAATCACCATCGAGGGATGAAATGTGATATTTCTGTGATTCATTCAAAGAAATGAGAAGGAGATGTTCTATACTTTCCATTCACATCCACAGCTCGTCAGAAAGCTGGATTTGTTCCTCTTTCGTGCGCTGAAGTCGACCATGATCTCAGCAGGACGGAATGCTGCAGGATTGCTGACTAAACAGAATTCGAGTGCCTCATTTGGTTTTCTCATTTAAATAATAACCGACTATGAGGAAACAGGTCTGTAACTAAATGGTGAAGTGGATCTTGTAAGCTTCCTCACTTGGCCAAATTTAGTGATTACGTGTAAAAGAAGATGAAGTTAGAAAGCACTTCGTATTGAGCAAGAACCATCCTTTATTTCTCATTTCCTTGTAGGAGTCTTCTTTTTCTCCCTAGTGTTGCAATACTTGCTTGAGGTTACTTTTGGGGAAATTGTCAATGTCAGTCATTGTTTTCAACTCTTCTGAACTGGCATTGGATTTGCATTGGTGTTCTAATAATCAGTCATTAGCGATAATGGTCTTGGTGACTAGAGATTTATGCTTGTCTATCAGGTCATGGCAGTGAAAGGCAAGACTGAGGTGATGTCTTTTGACAAGCGTACAGCTCAAGCGCAATCGCTATGCATCATATAACCTTTCAGTTGGCCTTTTGCTTAAGAATTTCCTCCTTTTGTTAAAACCAGAAGCAGCATAAAGCCAGTCCATTTATGCAGAATTGACATATAATGGCAGGAAATTCAGTGTAAGCACACTGCTGGTCATAAATGTGCTGTCAGTAGTGATTTTCTTTTCAATTGTTTATTCAGGAGAATAATGTTATGACTTCATGATAGACATTTTTCAAATTTCAAAAATGAAAAATAAAAAAAGTGTCTAAATGTGCAATCTATAATACTTGAATACTGTTTGTGTGACCACAACAAAAAGACCTTTTATAAAACACCTTTAAGTTCACTGTCTACACTACTGTTCAGACGTTAGGGCTCAGTAAGATGTTTTTCAGAGGATTTTTTGATCACTAGAATGTTCAAAAGAACAGCTTTTATTTGAATCTGTTGAATCATTTCTGATCAATTGAATGCATCCTTACCGAATAAAAGAATTGCTGGTCACACTTTATTTTAAGGTCCAATTCTCACTATTAACTAACCATTAACTATGACTTTTGCCTTAATTAACTCCTAATTTGCTGATTATTAATAGTTTATAAGGTAGTTGTTAAGTTTAGGTTATTGGGTAGGATTATGGATGTCATGCATTATATGTACTTTATAAGCACTAATAAACAGCCAATATGTTAATAATAGGCATGCTAATAAGCAACTAGTTATTAGTGAGAATTGTAACCTATACTAAAGTGTTACCGGATTGCTATTATAAATATTATTATTTAAATCATGCTTATCTAAAAATATGCTGCATTATGAAACTAAAATAGCATTTCTTATTGACTTGCTACACCAGCTGATTTACATAGAAGTAAATAAGAAATGCTATTTTAGTTTCATAATGTTACATATTTTTAGGTGAAGCAGGTTATTTAATGAGAAAAACATGGAGCTGTGGATTGGTTTTATCCAAAAGGCATTGAAGGGAGGGTACTAGAAAAGTAGGAGGGCTTTGTGAAGACAGTCGACAAGGTATTTGCCCTTGAAGCACAATGGCAAAAAAGGCCTAAGCTGTATGTCTTTCTGATATCAAGTAATGGATTTCTTACTTTCTTATCTTAATGAGAGCAAAACAGAGATTATTGTGTTTGGGCCTTCAGGAAGCTCTGATTGTGATTTAGGAGATTTGGAGATTTAGAAGGTTACTGTTAAACCTTCTGAGAAAAACTTGGGAATTATTTTCGATTCTGTACTTAAATTTGATAAACATATAAATACTGTAGTTAAAATCCTTTTTTTTCCAATTAAGATTGTTATTAGCTATTTAAGACTACAATTTTTATTTATTTTTTTATTTTTTTGTCTTTTGCAGAGTTCGAGCGATACATTTGTTTGATCTCATCTTGACTGTTGCAAGTATCTTCATATTGGAATAAGTCAATCTAATATCAGTTGTTTTCAAATGGGTCAAAACGCTGCAAGACTTCTGACTGGCATCCGGAAATTTGATCATATCTCCCCTATATGATATCCTTTTCACTGGCCACAGGTCCATTACAAAATTGATTTTAAAATTTTACTTTTTAAAGCTCTAACCGGATCGGCACATAACCATCTGTCTGACCTTTTGAATCCGCATCTGTTAGACTTCTGATTTCTGGTCCAAAGACTCCTCAAGATGCTCCCTGGTTTCCTTTAGATTATTATTTCAGTCTCAATCTAAATTCAAATCAAAGTCTTTTTACCCAGGCTTATAAGGAGGTTGAATCACTATTTTTGAATCACTGAGTTTTGATTTCTCCTCCTCTCATTGTGTTGGTTTATATATACAGTTTTGTTCAAAATAATAGCAGTACAATGTGACTAACCAGAATAATCAAGGTTTTTCGTATATTTTTTTATTGCTACGTGGCAAACAAGTTACCAGTAGGTTCAGTAGATTCTCAGAAAACAAATGAGACCCAGCATTCATGATATGCACGCTCTTAAGGCTGTGCAATTGGGCAATTAGTTGAATTAGTTGAAAGGGGTGTGTTCAAAAAAATAGCAGTGTGGCATTCAATCACTGAGGTCATCAATTTTGTGAAGAAACAGGTGTGAATCAGGTGGCCCCTATTTAAGGATGAAGCCAACACTTGTTGAACATGCATTTGAAAGCTGAGGAAAATGGGTCGTTCAAGACATTGTTCAGAAGAACAGTGTACTTTGATTAAAAAGTTGATTAGAGAGGGGAAAACCTATAAAGAGGTGCAAAAAATGATAGGCTGTTCAGCTAAAATGATCTCCAATGCCTTAAAATGGAGAGCAAAACCAGAGAGACGTGGAAGAAAACGGAAGACAACCATCAAAATGGATAGAAGAATAACCAGAATGGCAAAGGCTCAGCCAATGATCACCTCCAGGATGATCAAAGACAGTCTGGAGTTACCTGTAAGTACTGTGACAGTTAGAAGACGTCTGTGTGAAGCTAATCTATTTTCAAGAATCCCCCGCAAAGTCCCTCTGTTAAAAAAAAGGCATGTGCAGAAGAGGTTACAATTTGCCAAAGAACACATCAACTGGCCTAAAGAGAAATGGAGGAACATTTTGTGGACTGATGAGAGTAAAATTGTTCTTTTTGGGTCCAAGGGCCACAGGCAGTTTGTGAGACGACCCCCAAACTCTGAATTCAAGCCACAGTACACAGTGAAGACAGTGAAGCATGGAGGTGCAAGCATCATGATATGGGCATGTTTCTCCTACTATGGTGTTGGGCCTATTTATCGCATACCAGTGATCATGGATCAGTTTGCATATGTTAAAATACTTGAAGAGGTCATGTTGCCCTATGCTGAAGAGGACATGCCCTTGAAATGGTTGTTTCAACAAGACAATGACCCAAAACACACTAGTAAACGGGCAAAGTCTTGGTTCCAAACCAACAAAATTAATGTTATGGAGTGGCCAGCCCAATCTCCAGACCTTAATCCAATTGAGAACTTGTGGGGTGATATCAAAAATGCTGTTTCTGAAGCAAAACCAAGAAATGTGAATGAATTGTGGAATGTTGTTAAAGAATCATGGAGTGGAATAACAGCTGAGAGGTGCCACAAGTTGGTTGACTCCATGCCACACAGATGTCAAGCAGTTTTAAAAAACTGTGGTCATACAACTAAATATTAGTTTAGTGATTCACAGGATTGCTAAATCCCAGAAAAAAAAATGTTTGTACAAAATTGTTTTGAGTTTGTACAGTCAAAGGTAGACACTGCTATTTTTTTGAACACACCCCTTTCAACTAATTGCCCAATTGCACAGCCTTAAGAGCGTGCATATCATGAATGCTGGGTCTTGTTTGTTTTCTGACAATCTACTGAACCTACTGGTAACTTGTTTGCCACGTAGCAATAAAAAATATACTAAAAACCTTGATTATTCTGGTTAGTCACATTGTACTGCTATTATTTTGAACAATACTGTAAATGCACACAGTCACACTTTTTATGTTTTTGATGTCTATTTTAGTACGGTTTGTACAGCATTGTTGTTTTTATTGTGCTTTATAAATACAATTTGATTTGATTTAATCTAGTCTCAACATTTTAGAAATGACACATTCTGTCTTTTAAGTAAGCTTGTTCTAGGTTTCCTCCGACCTGTATACTCTGTTTATGGTGACTGTTAGTGTGTGTAGGTGGTTTTAGCTTCCTGTCTGTCACAGAGCTGGTGTGTTTTCGCTCAGCCTGTTGAGTTTTGATTTCCACCATCTGCAGAAACGGAGACCTCTGATGACGTTGATTAGGGCTCCTGAGTGTGTGTGTGTGTATGTGTGTGTTTGACAGAGAGAGAAGGCTGAGAGCTGCAAGTGATGGTTTTGGTGTTTGTGTGTGTGTGTGTGGGTCGCCGTGATTGAAGGCAGCCATAACGATAGCATGACAGCTTGTGTGTCCACATGTCTGCCTAATGCCATGACTGCAGGGGATGTTTTTTTTTTTACTTGGTATTAAAAAAGCTCTCCCACACACATTTTCTTGCTGCCCTCACTATGAGCAGCTTGTACTCACTGATTTCTCATTTAAAAAATCAATTGCTAAAAGAGAAACATCTGACTTTATACACATATCACATTGTGCCCTTTAACAAGACACTTAGGGGATAAGTGTGTTGTACGTCATATTGGACAAGACATAATTGACAGCTAACCAAGAATGAATGAGTTCCCCACTAAAGAGCTTCTCTGGTTATAGGTTAACAGCATGTGGGACTCATGGAAGGCATGTATACTTACTGTTCATTTAAATGAAGAAAAACAAACCATGAACTCTACGCATTACACTTTGGAACATGAGTCAAAGACATTTTTTTTTTGTCCAAATCTATTAATTTGAATTAGCTAATATTACATTTATTTAATTCTATTACATTTTTATTCATTTAATTAATTGTAGTTTTATTCATGTACTTTTCCTTTTATTAAATAATTATTTGTTTTGATTTATTTATTTAATTTGGGTGGGGTGGGGTGTTGGAGGGGTTAAAGTAAAAATTGTCAGGGTGGTGCAACTGTTTGTCAAAGTGTACATATGTTGCAACATTGGTCATATGCTACTGTAATGCTGGAAAAACATCTTATATCATAGACCCCTGCAGATTCTCATGACTGGGTGTAAAGTTCAGTAAAATGTCAGATCATTTGATTTTTTTACGCCAACACAAGATTAGTTTTAATTTGTAAAATGTCATCTGGCGCAATTAATTATTAATGTAGGTGTTAATAAAAAATATTTAACAACTTTATGAAGATAATAATTAATATGTAGACTCACTTGTTTTTATATTTTAAGTAAAATATATATTTTCCTTTTTCTTAATAGTTACACCACATGACACTGACCCACATAAATACCTGAAAAGTTTGAAGAATTTTATCTGCATTTTTATAGCTTGTGTGAGTCTCTGTGTGTGTTTGTGTACCGGTATTTAATATGCAATAGGGACATTATGTCCCCGCAAGGATAGTGATACTAGTAAATTTTGACCTTGTGGGGACAGTTCTTGTCCCCATGGGGAAACCAGCTTTTAAACCATACAGAATGAAGTATCTTGAAAATGTAAAAATGTAGAAAGTTTTATGTGAGGGGTAGATTTAGGGTTGGGTTAGGGTAATGGGACAGAACAGTGGTTCCCAAAGTGTGGTACACGTTAGAGGTCTGCACGGGCTTTAAATTGGCTTTAAATTGGCTGACCCGACCCGAGTCCAGTATTAATACTCAAACTCAGATAAAATAAACTAAGGTTAAAACACAATACTTTTTTCATTGAATCTTAATTTGAGTAAAGTTTTTTTTTTTTTTTTTTACTTTTAAGTACAGTACTGTTTTTATTAAAATTTTAGGCACAACACATTTAAATTTAATTTAATTTGTTTTTTAATTACCTGTTCGTAAGCACAGTGCAGTGTTAATTTTCAAACTGTGTATTTACAATGTTAAAGTGGCTGACACCAATAAATATTCTTGTTAGGAATAAAACTGCCTTATTTTTTGAACTGTGCAGAGCTGTTGCTGAATAGTTAGGCCTACTACGCTACTGTTTTTTAATGTTGGTCATTATGGTGGTACTTGGAGAGCCAAATAGTTTCTGAGGTGGTACTTGGTATAAAAAGTCTGAGAACCACTGGGATAAAAAATACATTTTGTTTGGCATAAAAACCATTATGCCTATGGAATATCAGCATAATTATAGGAAATACCAGCCTGTGTGTGTGTGCACACAAGTGGTTAGTCTTTTCACCTGCCAGTAAATAAAACATCCTGTTGACTTTGACATTAAAGAAGACATCTGTGTGGACCGAGCAACTTACTTTGGTCAATAAGCAACACCTTTACAAATTCCCTAACCACCTCATAGCAGTGCCTTGACAGCCACCCACAACTCTCCAATGTCACGCTTTTACTTAGAAAAGCACTGCTCAGTTTTTTTTTTTTTTTTCAAAATAATTTCAAAGTCAAATTCAACATACAGCGCAGCGCTTTTACAAAACAAATGTCTTTTCTCTTTGTGTAAGTTTTGGTAAATGGAATATTGGTGATTCTGTTCACCTGTCTCTATGCCACCACTGCTGTCACTGAATTGTACATTCTAAATGACAACACACTTGCACTGTCTTGCCAAAAACTGACAGTCACATAGTTATGAATCACTATGCCTGTATCGCTATAGTTAGGCAGTCAATCCTGCAACCATGTTGTTGTGTGGGATGTTTCCTTGGGTTACGCTATGTCACTGCCCGTTCTGTTTTAATTAGTGCTGATGCATTACACAGCATTCCTTTGTGCTGTATTGCACTGCACTGTGTCACAATGTTGTTCTGGGTTGCCCTAGGTTGACTGGGTGTAGCTGGTCCTGTCTGCTGTAATTGCACATCCAGTGCCATCCTCCCCCAGAGTGGCAAAGCTGGAACAGGCCTGAGAAAAGAGCCAGTTCATTAAATGTGTCCATGGCTTGGCTGCCTGAAGCAGAAGAACATATACTTTTACATCCTGATCTGGCAAGAGTGGGGGTCTATGGTAAAATCAGATGGTTCATTTTTTCAAATCAAGCACAGGAAATGCTCTATTAAAATGTTAAAATATATTGAAATTGTGGTTGAAATACCACTTTTTTTGTATGTAATGGTCAATAACTGAGAAAGCCTAAACTATTTAGGCTAATTGAATTGAAACTCATTAAAAAATACAGAAAATTTTAAATCAGTAATAAACAGTGCATGTGAATTTTCTGTCATTATTGTTATAGTTGTGGTGTATTTGGAATTGTTCAACATTTATTATCATTATAGTTATCATCATTGTTGTGAACAGTTTTTAGGGTTTATAATGCACACTATGGAAAATGGATATTAATTTTGAGGTTACATGTAACCCCCTGGTGCTGCTCGCATGAAGGTCAAAAATATCAGAGATTGTAAGATACAAAAATATATTTATGAAATAGTCATTATTTTATCTTTTTAAAGAAGACACATTGCAGATTATTTATGAGGTGGAAAAAAAAGAAAACTATAGATGTTTGTTTATTATTATGAAAAAAAAAACACAAATATAATCTACAAACCAAATAATTTACAAACCATGCTTGTGTTCCAAATTTGAGGTTAATATCTCCAAAAAAATTAACTTTCAGTAAGATTTTGTTAAAAAAAGGGCGAAGTAAAAAAACAACAACACCTTTTTGGTCAAAAGGAATAACTTTCCAAAGCGGTGTGTTTTGTGTGTGTTTTTTTTTTTCAGGACTGGAACTCGAACAATTTTTCGATTATGACAAGTTCAAATATGATTGGCTGACTTTTAGACAATTAAATAATCTGTATTGATTAGGCAGATATTGTCCAAAGACCTGAATTCTTTCCAATGATCTTTTCAAATACACATAGCCTTAAACATCACGTTAAAACAAAACATTTACATGCTGTTGAATCTATCTCATCCTGTCGAAATGGGTGGAGCTTGCACACTAAATAAGCAGCAGTGTGGACCTGACCTTATGCCACTAGCCAAAAGGTCTCTTTTCTCACATTACTACCTACCTTATATAACTGCTGATGCTAAACTAAAAACCCAGCAGTAGGGCAGAAGATATGAATTGTCATGAACAGACTGGTCTAATGGAGTTGACAGGCAAGATGTCAAAAAGCCTAATTGAATTCCCCACTTTGCGAATGTCAGTCGCGTTCAGAATTAGAACGTATTCAGCCCCACCGGAGCAAAAGAGACGAGATCACCAGTGAAGACATCATAACACAGACTGTGTTTGCTCTACTTTCAGTCTCCTCTTAATTCCGGCAATGCCCACACGAGTCTGTCTTCTCTGTTTTTCTTTTTTTTTTCTTTCTTTTGATTCCTTCCTCCCACTGCTTTTGATCTCTTTGTAATCCAACAGATGGTGTCTGTCGTTCTGGCTTTTATATTTCCCCAGAAATAACCTTGAAAAGTATCCTCATCATCCTCATCATCATCAGCCTCAGCATCATCTGTAGTCTGAGAAGAAAAAACACAGTTCTCTGAATAAACGTCTGAGCTCTGCCTCTAAAAGCAGGCCTACCCCACTGAAACAGCTTTGGAATGCAACTTTAAATCGGATTCTTTTAGAGTAAGGGCGAGGTTCATTATGAAACATGAAATCTGTTACTTAAATCAATCCAATTAATTCCATTCTTAGTTTAGAAAAGGACCGGAGCTGCATTTCAAACCCGTTCCATTGGCATGGAGATTAGATGTGCTGAAAAGAATAAAAGTCAATGCCTAAAGAACCTTTTTTAAACTATGAATCAGATTTATTATCTCCAATGAATGTTTAGCATCTGTTCATTATAGCCATCGCCAGCTTTTTTATGGAGATGAATTTTGTATTAAAAGATAGTTTGCACCATGACTTGTACATGTGGTTTAGTATGCCGTTAAAGCTGCTCGAGAAGAATTAACTGCCAAATAAATATAAATATGGAAGCAGTGAGGGATATAATTGCGTGTGGGAAGAATGCTAGTTAGGAATTTAAAGTTTATATATTGTAAATGAGCCTCCTGCTCTGCAGATCCTTGGATTTGTTTTTTAATCTGCAATACAGATATTCCATCAGAAAGGCAATTGTTGTGTATTTTAACATCTATTATTGATAAATAAATAATGCATTGTCATAAAAAAAAAAGATCAAATGTCCTGCTGTAGATGCGGTATCATATTGTTTCCCAGAAACCGCAGAGAGTTGGCCATCAGCAACTTTGAAAAGCTGGCCTCAACTAATGCCTGCAATGCACAGTGGCTGGCATCTTGTGGGGTTTACCCTGTCATAACCATTCATTTCTCCTGCTCCAGGGGCCAGGCTTCTGCCTTATAAATAATGCATTGAGCTGTGATAAAACCTCGTGGCACCCAGAATAGCTGCTTCATCCCAGCGAGCCATGGACGGGGAACTGGAATAACACACCACATCTACTGTAAACTGTGTTCATGGGCATCTTAACCTTGATTTTTTTTTTGCCTGCTATTTAACAGCATGTGTTCATAAAAACCATTTTGGATATATAGCTCTCTAATGAATGACGGGAAGTTTTGAGGTTGTGTTCAGATTATGGTAATACATCACCTTAAAGTTTAGGCGATATCCAGGTCATAACAATAAGGATGACGGTTTTGGGCCAGTTGATGGAACTTGCACATGCTGTATTGTCAATAAATCTTAAGTTAGTTAAAGCGTACACAGTAATATTGTGAAATAATAGAATTTTAAAAATTGATTCTATAATAAAATTCTGTTTTAAAGTATTTTAAAATGGAACTTATTCCAAAGATCAGCCATAACTTTAGTATTCAATGTCACATGAGCCGTCAGACTACATTCTTATATGCTGATTTAATTCTTAAGCAACAATTTTTAGCAAAGTTGTGCATAAAGTTTTTGTGCAAACTGTTTTCCAAGATTCTTTGATGAACATTAAGTTCAAAAGATTATAATATAAATGGATTGCATGCTATGTTACAACTTTTCCATGCTTCTTTGCAACAGAATTGTGTATTTATGTGTATTTACAGCTGTAAATTGTATATTATTATTAATAGTATTGATTTTAATTTACAGTTTATAATTAATATAACAAATAAAAAAATAAATGATAGAGCATATATTTATTTATTAGTATATTTATTTGCAGCAAATATTGGCAAAATAACTGCAGCAGAAGACGAAAAAGTATACAGTCTGATTCTACAGTCGCACCTGAGTATAAGTCGCATTAGTCCAAAAATACCTCATGATGAGGAAAAAAACATATATAAGTCCCACTGGACTAAAGTCGCATTTATTTAGAACCAAGAACCAAGAGAAAACATTACCATCTACAGCCGCGAGAGGGCGCTCATGTTTTCTGTGTAGGCTACAGGAGCACTGAGCAGCATCTCTGGCAGCATAGAGCGCCCTCTAACGGCTGTAGAAGGTAATGTTTTCTCTTGGTTCATGTCTCTCGGTTCATGTAAAATAAATTTTGATAAATAAGTCGCATCTGACTATATGTCGCAGGACCAGCCAAACTATGAAAAAAAGTGTGACTTATAGTCCGAAA
Source organism: Carassius gibelio (assembly GCF_023724105.1). NCBI lineage: Eukaryota > Metazoa > Chordata > Actinopteri > Cypriniformes > Cyprinidae > Carassius > Carassius gibelio. The sequence goes on along the minus strand of NC_068411.1, from coordinate 11,619,024 downwards.
AAAATACGGTAATCAAAGTTTGGCTGGATTACTGTTTGCAGACTCAGTTGAGTTAAAGGTTTGGTCAGTTAGAAAAAAAAAAAACGGAATGCAAGTAATAGTGTTTACGTGTTTTTATGTTCACACAAATTTAACTGCTGTTTAAACTGAAAATAGCCATTATGGAATGTGTAGAGCCAGTCAAGGGTTTACTGATACACTAAATGTGCTCCAGTCATTTCCCCAAAACATTTCCCATCTCTGTAATGGACCCAAGTCCATTCCGGCAAAGGTCGCCATGCGTCCAAACTGTATTTCCACGAACCTCAAATAGTTTTTCATTTCCAGAACATTTGTTGCGGAAGCAATGAGTAGAACAATTGCAGTTTCCTCCTCTTTATATGGGTTTGGCTTGTTGTTTTTTTCTCCTAATTCACTCTGTCCATCATCCCACTCCCCTCTTTCCGTTTTGGGCCCATCAACTGATCGTTTAGTCCCAGAATGAGGTTGAGATGTTTATATCCTCTGATAACACCAGAGTGGATTTAACCACCTCAGGGTTGGCTGTTTGTTGTTTCTGGCCTGTGATGTGTGTGGGGGGGGGATTCCCCCGGGGGAACCAGAGTTTATTCTGCTCGCCAAACTCCATCAGTACGGGGATGACAGGAGTCGACAACGTTCATGACTCTTGGGGTTCAAAGAGGGCAACATTGGCTTTTAAACTGGGCTCATATTTAATGGGAGGGAACACTGACATGACTGATTGGTTTACTACACTCTTACACGGTTAAACTCAATTTTTATGAAGTTTGACAAGGGTTTATGTTTAGAATGGGCCTTTTGTTAATAATTATTCAAAAAATATCAGACTAATTTTTTTTCTTATTTTCTATCCTCAAGAAAAGAATATGTATGTGTATACATTAATTCCCACACTTTTTGAAAGATTGTTATTACTTTCTAAAGATGTTTGACCTTATGTATTATGACCCAAATATGAGTTGCAGCAACGCTAAATATAAAATAAAATACAATTTAATTAACCTTACAATTGTGGACAGTTAGGAGAGCAAAACAAATACACATAATAACTTTTTACAAAATGCATTCAATGTCTTTGTCTGTTGAATGTTTGTTAATGTTTTCTTGAAATTATAGTTTAGGAATAAGGCTAATGTAAATAAAATATTTTTACCTTTTTAAAATTTTATTTAATTTAGGCAACTCATTATGTGTTGTCCGTATTTTACATGTTGTTGTGTCTGTGCAGTTCATGATAATATTAATACATATCAGTGTTTCATTTTATAGCTACGCTAAATGAAATGGTTGAAACACAAAATTGCACAAAAATTGACATTTTTCTTTTATGCCATTTGTGCTTTGGCATATTATTCTGAATCTGTTTGAGGAATCCCCATGATTCATATTTGCTATTGTGGTTTGGATCTTGTTTAGGCACAGGCCTTTTCGCTTTCTGTTTCTGACGTCAAGTTCTCTGCAGTTTGAGGTTTCTATGTGTGAGAATGTGGTAAGTTTAAAGTAGTCCATATTAAGCACTAGCTAGCTGGCTACTTCATATTCTAGGCAACAACACTATTTAATATAGCTACAATGTGCAACCAATTCTCAGAACACACACGTGCAATAGTAGCTTGACATACAGTATACTACATGCTTTTTAAAGGGACAGTTCACCCAAAAATAAAATTTATGTCATTACCCTCATGTCATTCCAAACCTGTAAAACCTTCGCTCATCTTCAGGACACAAATTAAGACCGACACAGAAGAGTAGAAATTGTTCAAAAAAGTTATTTTATTTTTATTTTTTTTGTGCACAGAAAGTATTCTTGTAGCTTAATAAATTATGATAGAGGCACAGTTAAAATTAAGGTTGAACCACTGATGTCACATTTTATCGTTGTCCTTACTACCTTTCTGGGCCTTGAATGTGGTAGTTGCATTGCTGTCTATGGGAGGGTCAGAAAGCTCTCGGATTTCATAAAAAAAATCTTAATTTGTGTTCCAATTAATTAATGATAGAACTTTCATTTTTGGGTGAACTATCCCTTTAATGTGTTTGAAAGATGTCTCTTACACACAGTATATGCTCACTGAAGTTGCATCCATTTGATTAAAAAAAGCTCTAATAGTAACAGTAAAAGTAATATTGTGATATATTATACAATATTATAATAAAAATATATAATAAAACCATTAAGTAACGTCAGTGTTCAGTGTCACATAATCCTTCAGAAGTCATTCAAAAAAAGTAAAAATTAAAATTAAATAAAAAAATAATAACGCACCTTAAATGCAATTACTTTGCTTTGAGTAAGAACATCTGCCCAAAGGAAAGAAGAAAAGTAAATATCCTGATTTGGTGCTCAATAAATATTTATTAGTAAAATCAATGCTGAAAACGAAAAGTTTAATATTTTTGTCAAAACCATGATACTTTTTCAGGATTCTTTAATGAATGGAACAACAGCATTTATTAAGAATGTAAATATTTTGTAACACTATACATGTCTTTACTGTACTTTAAAATAATGTGGGTTTTGATGCAAAACGAGTTAAAAAGCTCTGGTTTAGACCTTGTTTTGCCTATGTTTTTGGGAGAGAAACTTTGCTCTGGCCTTTGCCCTAGTTAGAACTAAGGCTTGTGCAAGCTGGGGGCCTTTATTCTGCTAACAAACAGGACCTTGAGCCCTGGTGTTTCTTCACAGTCTGAATTCACCGAGCAATGACACTCCGGTCACAGCTAGAGACATGCCTGAAAATACTGATCGTTCTCGCTGATGGATGGTTACGGGAATCCTCAGTATAGACCTTTGGAGCGTATTACTCATCACTGCTAATGAGGGTGCTGGTGACAGCCAGTGAGTCAGATGTTCTTTAGATGTGTCCCGTGTTATCTGTGAAATAAGAGGATTATCCACAGTATTCAGATGGCAAATATTTGTCAATGGCTGCCATAAAGGTAGATTCAATTTATAAATGGCTACAATTAAAAAGAAGATCATAGTGACTTTTATTGTTTTGAAGGGGGGGAAATGTACGTAAAATTTCTCTGTTTCTCAGAAGCATTATGACCATTCAGACTGTGACAAGAACATGTCCCCTCAGATTTCTACTTGGATTTGGAAGCGGAAGTTTAAAAAATAAAACACAATTTTAAGCTTTGGATTAAACTAATAGTTATTTTAAAATTAAGCTGCATGATTATTGCAATCAATTAAATGTTTTTTTTTTTAATGCTGTGGCACAAATTCACATTTGATCAGTTTGATCAAGATTTTTTTTTTTTTCACATAGAAATCAAAAGGAGTTACACTACTGCACTGCCATTTAAACATCTGGGTTCAGTAGGATTTTTTCTTATTATGCAAGGATGCATTAAATAGATCAGAAGTGATTTAAATAAATTATTCATCGTTCTATTCTATTCATCAAAGAACCCTGAAAATAATGTATAATGGTTTCCACAACAATATTAGGCAGCACAAATGTTCTCAACATTGAAAAAATAAAAAAATGTTTCTTAAGCATGAAATCAGCATATTAGAAAAAAAAAAAAAAAACACTTGATCATGAGAAAGGATCACATGAAACTGAAGACTTGAGTAATGTCAAAATGCAGGTTTTGCCATCACATGAATAAATTGCATTTTGAAATATTTTAAAACAGAACAGTCCATCGACTTTTGGATTATTGCAAAAAACAAGCTCTGTGTTCAATCGTAGTTCATGAAACTTACACCTTTTGTACCTGATTTCAGCTATCATTATGTTAGGGAGTTATTTTATCCTTGCTTCTAGAAAATCCTCAATCTGTATGCTTTCTAACAACTTCATTTAGTTGTAAACATAATTTCAACGTGGCTTTAGCAATATCGTTAAATAATCATGAGTTTAACAAAACATTGTTGAACAACAATATAAAAAGCAGGAAACTTTTAATTGGTTATTCTACAATTAATTGTCCTATAAATTATTCTACAATAGGAAAATACTGTAGATTGATAAACTGCTTGGTGTAGACGTGTAATGTTTTCCGACAGCGCCTGTAGTCCCATTAAGCAACTTGTTAGCAAGAAACGTAATAGTATTTTAAAATCAAGACTGGTGTGTAATTGGTGTATTTTATCTCGTAGAATAAAACGTGAAAGTATCTTGAGCTTGTGTGAACCCCAGACCTTATTTTATGGGATTTAACCAAACTCCCATTCAAAAAAACCATTGACTCTAGGACAATTGAACAGGAAGTGCTAAAACGCTAACTCGCTTCCGCATTTTCGCCTACAAAGCGTCACCATTGTTCCACCAATTATGATGACTTTTGCTGCTGAGAAACCCGGAAATAAAAAAAAAAAGGTCTATCGTGTTGTTGGCAGAAGTTGTTTACACTAACTCCACCCACCAATGTTTGACTGGGTTAGTCAACTTGAAAGGACGACAGATCTTTTTCACATTTCTGGGTTTCTCAGCAGCAGAAGTCGTTATACAGTAGTTGGGTTAACGTTGAGAACAGTGTCTGGGAGAGTTCCACAAAAAAATAAATAAATAATATATATATATATATATATATATATATATATATATATATACAGTATTGTTCAAAATAATAGCAGTACAATGTGACTAACCAGAATAATCAAGGTTTTTCGTATATTTTTTTATTGCTACGTGGCAAACAAGTTACCAGTAGGTTCAGTAGATTGTCAGAAAACAAACAAGACCCAGCATTCATGATATGCACGCTCTTAAGGCTGTGCAATTGGGCAATTAGTTGAATTAGTTGAAAGGGGTGTGTTCAAAAAAATAGCAGTGTGGCATTCAATCACTGAGGTCATCAATTTTGTGAAGAAACAGGTGTGAATCAGGTGGCCCCTGTTTAAGGATGAAGCCAACACTTGTTGAACATGCATTTGAAAGCTGAGGAAAATGGGTCGTTCAAGACATTGTTCAGAAGAACAGCGTACTTTGATTAAAAAGTTGATTAGAGAGGGGAAAACCTATAAAGAGGTGCAAAAAATGATAGGCTGTTCAGCTAAAATGATCTCCAATGCCTTAAAATGGAGAGCAAAACCAGAGAGACGTGGAAGAAAACGGAAGACAACCATCAAAATGGATAGAAGAATAACCAGAATGGCAAAGGCTCAGCCAATGATCACCTCCAGGATGATCAAAGACAGTCTGGAGTTACCTGTAAGTACTGTGACAGTTAGAAGACGTCTGTGTGAAGCTAATCTATTTTCAAGAATCCCCCGCAAAGTCCCTCTGTTAAAAAAAAGGCATGTGCAGAAGAGGTTACAATTTGCCAAAGAACACATCAACTGACCTAAAGAGAAATGGAGGAACATTTTTGTGGACTGATGAGAGTAAAATTGTTCTTTTTGGGTCCAAGGGCCACAGGCAGTTTGTGAGACGACCCCCAAACTCTGAATTCAAGCCACAGTACACAGTGAAGACAGTGAAGCATGGAGGTGCAAGCATCATGATATGGGCATGTTTCTCCTACTATGGTGTTGGGCCTATTTATCGCATACCAGGGATCATGGATCAGTTTGCATATGTTAAAATACTTGAAGAGGTCATGTTGCCCTATGCTGAAGAGGACATGCCCTTGAAATGGTTGTTTCAACAAGACAATGACCCAAAACACACTAGTAAACGGGCAAAGTCTTGGTTCCAAACCAACAAAATTAATGTTATGGAGTGGCCAGCCCAATCTCCAGACCTTAATCCAATTGAGAACTTGTGGGGTGATATCAAAAATGCTGTTTCTGAAGCAAAACCAAGAAATGTGAATGAATTGTGGAATGTTGTTAAAGAATCATGGAGTGGAATAACAGCTGAGAGGTGCCACAAGTTGGTTGACTCCATGCCACACAGATGTCAAGCAGTTTTAAAAAACTGTGGTCATACAACTAAATATTAGTTTAGTGATTCACAGGATTGCTAAATCCCAGAAAAAAAAAGTTTGTACAAAATAGTTTTGAGTTTGTACAGTCAAAGGTAGACACTGCTATTTTTTTGAACACACCCCTTTCAACTAATTGCCCAATTGCACAGCCTTAAGAGCGTGCATATCATGAATGCTGGGTCTTGTTTGTTTTCTGACAATCTACTGAACCTACTGGTAACTTGTTTGCCACGTAGCAATAAAAAATATACTAAAAACCTTGATTATTCTGGTTAGTCACATTGTACTGCTATTATTTTGAACAAAACTGTATATATATATAAATTTTTTTTTTTTTTTTTTTTTTGCATTCCAATTGGCTCAAAAAGCTAAATAATTACTCCATTATAGTGTTTTCACAAATTTCAAAAAAGGGGAAAAATTGAGAGGGCAACATAGGGAAGATATCCAGAGAAAGATATTCAAAAATACTAGGACCTAGCATTTACTGCTAAATTTTAATCTCATTGAGGAATGAGGTTAGTATGATGATGATGCTCCTTCATCCATTATTAGAGGAACTAAATGGAAGCATTTCCTAATTTAGTTGTTACTGCACAACATTGAAAATCATGAAAGTGGCCCATCTTGTCCCATTACTGTTAAGATATCCCTCTACCACTGGCAAAAATCCCTCTTGCATAAACTTATCCTAACTGTCATTATGGTTTTGGCAGAATATAAAAAATATATCTTGGCATACTTTATAATCTTTATTTCTTTTTGTCTTTCTTAAAATGGGGTCATTAATGTGAAATGCTGAATCCAATTTTCTATTTGAATGAGTTAATTCATTATTCAGTTCAGTAACTAAATAATGTCTGATATCTTGCTTAGAGCACCATTGATGTTCTCTCAAGAAAAAAATAAATAAATGATGTGACATTTCTGGAGTTTCTATAAACAAGAAAACTATGCAATTTTACTTAGTTTCTGCAAAATTCATCCAGCCTTGAGAAGATATTCAAGGCTGGTAGTCTGGCACAAATGTCTAATATTTCTAAACATGATTTGCTAAAGCTGGTTAAAAATAATTTATAATGCCAACAGTACTTTAATATAATGCACATGACCATGGATGCTAGAATCATCAATAACTTAGTTTTCTGAGATGGCGAAGGGAAGTGAAACCAGTTTGGAATTGACCTCATATCCTGCCACACAAAATAATAGTTTTTCTGGATTTTAGGGGTTTGGCCTACAAGAACAAAAACCTTCCAAGTGTCCAATTTAGTAGGAACGTGAAATAAAATACATAATAACCACCATCAAAATGAATGGTAGTGAGAACGTCCAATCTGAACTTGGAGGAAGCGCTCTGTGTTCTCTTTTGTAGTGATTGCAGTCATTTGGCACAACTCAGACATGAAAACTTTCCAGTTCTGTAATTGAATGCATGTGATCAAGGTCTGCACGTGTTTGATGGCAGCGGTTTTTTGGAGAATTGGAGAGTGAATTTGACAGCTTCAGTGTGTGGTGTCTGCCTCATTACGCACATCTGTGTATTTGATCAGTCTGTTCTCATTTCTTCAATTCACAGGGTGGCTGCATGACCTGAAAAAGTCACTTTGTTTTTGGCAGACGCAATTTTTGGACGAGCGGAAAAATAAAATGCAATAACTGCTGGTTTAAACTGCCAATGGCTCATCTGGTCAGATCAGTAGATCATTTTTCAAAATGTTGTGTGCTTGAATTCACACAGCATATACGTTGTGTTTTGTTTTCTGCTGACATTTATTCTGGAGCAGTTAATATCATGCAAATGCTGACTACATTTCTTTATTTAGAAGTTAATAAACTGGCCAATAAATCTGTCTAGCAGTTTTTCATTCATTCATTTCAAACTTTAAGGGGTCTTATACTAATATGATTTCAGTCGCTTGAGTTAAATAGTTTTTTGTTAACTAAACAAATCAAATCAAACTCAAAGATTGCATTTTTAATATATATAACATTTGACATTTTGAAATAATAAGGGAGTCTTTTAACTTAACTTAACTCAAAATAGCCTTCATTTTCTCATTATACACTAAAGTACTTAATTATATATTTTTTCCCTTTAAAATTCATTATTACCATTTACACTCTTTAAAATGATACCAGAAGTGGACTATGTAGTATGTACATAGGGGACAAAATGCATGAAATCTGTTGAAAAAGTCATAGCAAGCTTTTTTAAAAATCATACACAATTTGCATTTCTGCTTTTAAACCCTCCAGAAATCATTACTCCATAAACTTCCATTGTCCATTACTGCTGATTTTACAAACTTAGGCCTGAGTCAAAGTTATTATTTCTGATAATGAACATTGTAACAGATTATACAGTAAGTGGTGATAGAGCTTAGCTTGTTTTGAACCCAGAATATTCCTTTTAAATGTCCTAAAGACTTGAAACAGAACTGTGTATTGTATTTTGACAGAATTAAGTCAGGAAAAAAAAAAACTGTTTTTCATTGCTGAAAGTTCCTGAGGCAACCCATTTTGAACATTTCTAGGATCTTGTCAGACATTTCATCACTGTCTAGTTCTTTTGTTTTGTCCTCTTCTAGTTCATGATGATTGGCGTTACAACAAGTCTTCTGAAGGTGGTTTGTGAATGATTTACTGACTTGTGGAAGAGCGTACAGTCTGTTCATTTTCCCCTCATCCGCTCTCTAAAGCTTGCTCACTCTCTCACCACACGTTCTTTAAACCGCTCTCTGGTTTTACACTCTTTTTTAGCAAACACAATGATGGAGTTCCAGGAAGTGGTGGGAGTGGAGAGAATGAACGAGGGACAGTTTGTGTAACCTCTGTCTTTCTGTCTGTCCACAGGCCTATTTATCATGACTTTCCTGTTCGCCCTTATATGAGTACTGTTGTTTATCAAAAACATTTTCATTGTGGTAGATCAGTCAAATCATCTTCTCATGGTTTTTAGTGGTTGCTGCAATCATTTTTAACCATATTTTGAAGATTGATGATGTGTTTTACAGCCACATTCCTAGGTTTTTGGAAAGAAGAGGCTATTCTGTATAGACCCCTATTAACCTCTATAGTTACATGTTACAAGCAGATGGAACGGCATGTCTTTCAGTCTTTTTCTCTTCCATATTAAATACTTTATAACTTTTAGAATAACATTAACCCACTAAAGAACAGTTCATCCAAAAATGAAAATTCAGAAACTCTCCCGTCATTGCAACCCTGTATGACTTACTTTCTTCCATTGAAAGTGAAAGATGATATTTGATATTTTGAGAAATGATGTTTTTTGTCCACACAATGGAAGTCAATGGTAACCCAACATTTTTCAAAATATCTACTTTTGTTTTGTGTTTTGTAGAAGAAAGAAAGTCTTACAGGTTTGGAATAACACAAGTCTTCTTTCAAATAATTGAATTTAAAAAAAAAAGTTTTATAAAGAATTTGCATTGTTTGTTCTATTAATGAAAGTTATTACAAAAGTGGTTCAGTTAGAATTTTTTGAAGCATTGAAAATACATTTTGGTCCAAAAATAGCAAAAACTTTATTCAGCATTGTCTTCTCTTGTCTGTTGTGATAGAGTTCAAAACTCTGCAGTTCGCGTCTCCAATAAGCATTAATCCACAAATGACTTAAGCTGTTAACTTTTTTAATGTGGCTGACACTTCCTGAGTTCAAACAAACCAATATCTCGGAATAATTCATTTACTCAAACAGTACACTGACTGAACTGCTGTGAAGAGAGAACTAAAGATGAACACCGAGCCAAGCCAGAATAACGAATGAGACTGGTTTGGGTAACTACCGCTGCGGAGTAGCCCAGTACCTGCATAGACCATAGACTTAGGCCATAGACATTAACAGAAAGAAGTAGCTTTGGCTACAATATTTTTCCGCAAATGCACACAGTTCTGTTTATTAACCGATAGAGCGCCAAAAGTTACGGACTGCAGCTTTAAGGAGAAAATTACAAGGTTTGTATTTATTTGCTTGTATGGCGGTTCTTACTGAATAGAATCACTGATCAATTCAATGAAAACATCTTAAAGGATTTTTTTTTTTTTTTTGTGCTGTCTGCAGCATGCAAACGGTTTCCTTTGTGAATGACTCAACAGAAATTTTGCTTTCAGCAGGACATTTTCGAGGTCTCTATATAAGTCATTTTTGTAGAGCTGTGGCTATGGCAAAAAAGTCACATCATACTTAATCATGGTCTACTTTTGTTTACATTATAATTGGTGTTACTTAGAAGTACACATGCACATCCATACTATGAGTGAAATGTATTATTATACTGTATGTACCTAGTGTTATGTTGTAATGGATAATACGGTATTAGAAACAACACCATAAACTCATGAAACATCTTACCTTTAGGGATTTAAGACAAGTTATCCTAACTTTATCCTAACTTAAAATCATGAAAAAAAAAAAAATTAAATAAAAAAAAAAAAAATCTTTAGAAACAGATAAAAACATCCTTAACCCTTTAACTGCCGCTCGACCAAATGGTTGAGCACATTTTGAGTCACTATATTTTATTGAGAGGAGTACCTAACTTAATTCAAGCTGATTGAGCCATCTCTACCATCTGGTAGAGGTATGTTAAGCCAAAAAAAATCAACAGCATTTGTCACAACACTTCTTCTTTGATGGATGTCAGAGAGAAAGAAATCACTCCTGCCATGTAAACTGTTTTTGGTGAAATTTTGCAAGGTAAGCATATTTTTTTGACATATTACACTGTAAGAGCCCTAACTTTACAAAATTATTTTACTTGGTGCCATGAAAAAACTTTAGTATGTTTTCAATAATTTTTCAAAAACGTGCTCAACCAAATGGTTGATTTGTCACTTTATGGTAAACGTAGAAAAGCTAAGCTAATGTTTTAAAAATTATGGGACGTGTTGGAAAAAAAATACATTGAGTGTGGTAACTAATGACATAAGGAGATAAGAAATGCAAACAAAAAATGCTTTTTTCTTGGTGGGGCAGTTAAAGGGTTAAAGGGATAGTTCACTGTATGATATTTTTTTTCCTTCTTCCGTTGAAGACTAAAGACTTCCATAGTATGTTTTACTACTTTGGAAGTCACAAAATATATTCTTTTGTCTTCCACACAAGAAAGAAACACAACTTTCATTTTTGGGTGAACTATCCAAAATACAAATTATTCTTTGTTTTATTCTTAGAAAGTAAGAAAAAATCTAAATGAAAATGGTTTCGATACAATGGTTTGGTTTGATACAGTACTTTGTATCTACATTTGTAACAAATATATCTACATCAACATTTGCACAGTGATACTCAAAGGGATAGTTCACCCAAAAAAGATAATTTGATGTTTATCTGCTTACCCCCAGAGCGTCCAAGAAGACAGATTTTGAACTCCAACCGTTGCAGTCTGTCAGTCATGTAATGGAAGTGAATCTGAAACACGGCTTTGAGAGTAAAAAAAAGAACAACATACACAAACAAAACCAAATTAAACCCTGAGGCTCGTGATGACACATTGATGTGTTAAGACACTAAATGATCAGTCTGTGCAAGAAACTGAACAACATTTATATTGTTTTTTACCTCAGATTCACCACAATGTCCGAACTGTCCTCAGTGCATTCTCAACAGCCGGCGCATGATACGTCTTCTTCTTCTTCTTCTTGCTTTATGGTGTATCACAGACTTTTTTAGTGCATTACCGCCACCTATCTCTCAAATGGACAATTTACACTTCTGATTGAGACTGAGTGTCAATGGTCCATTTAGAGAGATAGGTAAACATCAAATTTTCATTTTGGGGTGAGCTATCCCTTTAAGTGAGAACTAAGCATACTATTTTTTTTTTCATTTTTTTTTATGTCATTCTAAATATCAAGCTGAGGCTACATTCATTTGATTAGCATGTGTTCTCATTTTTATTTACACATCTTGATTGTTCAGCTAGTTACAGGTTTTGGCCCCTGTCTGGTCCAGATTTACTGCAGAATATTGAATGTGTGTTTCAGTGACTCCCCTTGGATAGCGGGCTCATTAGGCTCAACTCATCCTCTCCCTTTGCACTCTCTTAGTTTCATTCCCTCATTCATATTTCAGTGCTTCGTAATTAATAGGCTCATCCTGTCAGATCTCATTAACGGTGACATGATAGTGTTTAATTATGAGGTCAGTCAGCCCTTACATTCCACCCTGTCACATAGTTATTAGGAAGTTAAGTTTAATCAGGAGACAGATCTCTCTTTGTCTCCGTACTCACTACTAAACCTCTCTGTGCTTTTCTTTTTTTGGCCTGTTCCTGGATCTTTTTTTTCCTTTCCTTTTTTTTTTCTCATCCATGCTATGTGTTTGGCCAGAGAGCATGGTTATGCTGTCAGTATTACTACACTAGTTAGTCTGATATATGTTCAAAACTAAAACTGCAAATAGAACAATATTTTTTATTTTCTTTTTATGAATAAAAATATGTTTAGATTAATCCATCAGTTCTATATTTCAGGACAACATCAAATTATTCTGATCCTCCTGCCAAACCAGTAATGTATGCAGTGCGGGTCTAACATCAGTCTCTGAAGAAATCTGGTTTACTTTTTGTTTATTTGCATTTTGTACTTGAAAGAAGGGGAAAATAGTTTCTGTTTGTGAGCTGGCTTTGAAGGGGATTACAGAAATTACCAGAAGTTACACAACGTTTTATGTTGATTTTGTGCATTGACGTAAAGCTTTTAGATTTTCTTGATTCTGTGTAAGCAGTGACATAAGGCTGGAAATTATGGCAAATTTACTTCCACTTTTCATGTTACCAGTGAATTTTTTTCTTGAAGGAACTTCAATGAATATTTCACTCAGTATTTAAAAAAATCTTTATTTACCCATTATTTACTCAAAGTGTTATTTGATCTATTTCATTCATTAATATTTATTTATCCATTGTTATTTATACTATACAAAAGTTTGGGGTTGGTAAGATTTATTTATATTTTTGAAAGAAATTTCTTATTAGAAGTCTCAAAGGCTTGATATATTTGATAAAAAATGCAGTAAAAACAGCAATATTATGAAATAGTATTGCAGTTCAAAATAAATCATTTCTATTATAATAGATTTTAAAATGCAATTTATTCCTGTGACAGCAAATCTGCATTTTCAGCAGCCATGTCACATCATGTTGTTCTTCAGAAATCTTTCTAATATCCTGATTATCTGCTCATTTTTTATTTTTTTATCAGAGTATATAGTAAGTTGTGCTGCTTAATATGTATGATGAAAAGAAAAAAAATCTATTATATTCAGTAAAATAAATCCATGATGATACCAGTGTTTATTTCTTCCAAACAACAACAACAAAAAAAATCACACCCCAAACTTATGAATGCTAGTGTATTTTTGACTTTTACAGGCCATTTTGCCTCAAGTTTAAACACAAATGTGAATGACATTTTAAAGCTTTATGGAAGGGAAGATTACTGGTAAATAATAACGACTCAGTTATGTATGGTAACCCTCGTTCCCTGAAGGAATAGTGTTGTCACGGTACCAAAACTTCAGTATTCGGTACCGATACCAGTGAAAATCGGTTCTCGGTACCAATTTCGGTACCAAAGCAAAACACAAAAATATGCTATTTAAAAAAAGAAAAAACACTTTTTAGCACATTAAAATAAAACCAATGCCATTCTTTATACTTATTTGCAATTATGTTTAAAGTTTTTCTACAAGTATTATAATTATGAAGAACAGTAAACAAGTTTTACCCCAATTCAATTTGTCTTTTAATTAATGAAATGCAAACATTTAATTTTTTTTTATAAATAAAGGGTATTTGCTATTAAAATTTAAACATGGAAGAAATATTGTGTGATTTATTTCTTTACAAAATAAAGTTTTATTAATTTTTTGAACAGTAGTAGCAGTATCACATACATTCTACTAAATAATAGTAATATTTATTGCACAATGCCTTTATGTAAAAATACTACTACTTTTATTTTGACACTGGTTTTACTAATATGAAATGGTAAAATGCTTGTGAAGTGACTCAGAACAGTTCTGGTGATGTTGTTTATGTATCTTTGTCCTCACTGAGACAGCAGATGCTGAAATTACCGCAAGCATCACGCGCTTCGGTCTATGTAGTAACCAAACCCACACATCTCTGCCATTCATTCATTCACACAGAGACGCGCAGAACATGCAGGATTCAGATTTCAACCAACTTTTGCGGCTTAACATTTACAGATACTAGTCCATATGGAGATTTGATTTGATTAATTAATGTTAACTTTGACAAATTCCGTGATTGTCCATATTAAAATGTAAGTTTCATTTTCATGACTGGATTTTGAGATTCCGTCCGCGTTTTCTGCTTTGCGGAAATCATAGCGCTGTATGCATCAAGAACCGGATTGACCGGTTCCTCGGTACCACCGGTATTTAAAGAAACCTGGTACCATCACATTTTCATTTTTTTAAGTACCGACTTTGCATCGAAGTACCGGGTCCTTTGACAATACTATGAAGGAGGTAACGGAGATGTCACTTCGGATAACCAACAAATTGGGATCTCACTTAGAGAGACCAATCTACTCCGAGTGTAAACTAAATGAGCCAATGTATATTGGCATTCAGTTATTGCATCCAGCTGCCATTGATCACAGTGTGAGTATAAGTAGGCAAAAGGTGCAGTGCATACTCAGATCTTCGCAGAGGAATCGAGCCGGTGACCCTGTACCACTTGGGACAGGGACATTGCGGAAGTCTCATCCTTCCCAAAAGAGGTATCGGAAGCATTTACACATACTGACTACCGTGTAAGTGCATATGGAAGATTAGAGTGGATTGTAATCCTCTTAAAGAAGGCCTTGAGGTCTAAGATCAGCTGCGGTTTAGTGATATTTTACAACTTCCAGATTGTGAACACCCTCATGCATGTGCCTCAGTGCTTTAGCCTGAAGAATCTGCAGTAACATTGTAGTGTGTAAGGCGAAGGCAGCTTCTCCACAGGCCTTATAAGTATCGCTGGCCAGACGAGTACCTACAGATCCGAGAGGGGAGGCACAGTTTGCCCTGACGAGTGGAGGCGGTATGAGGACACAACTGCATCGCAATCGACCGCTCCACTGGGGGGAAACACCCTATACCCCTATGCTGCACCACTGTCAAGGGTGGTGAGGGAGGAGGTACCAGCGACGGTTTCTGGCAGTAAAAGGTGCCATCCATGACCTTTGAGCTCCTCATGCACCTCCGGGAAGAAAGACACTGAGGCCAAAACGGACTTCCCAAAAGAACCAGTTGTCCAACCTATAAGGCTCAGAACACGGTGGAAGTCTCCACTCGAGCACTACCCACACAGCAGCCCGGGAAATCATAGCCATTATTTCCGGATCCGATTCAGGCATTGCTTTGTGATGGTGCCCCAAAGGTTGATTCACTGGAGGGATTGTCATAACTATATAATCGATTCCAAAAAAGTTGGGACACTGTATATATTGTGAGTAAAAAGGAATGGAATAATTTACAAATCTCATAAACTTATTTTATTCACAATAGAATATAGATAACATATCAAATGTTGAAAGTGAGACATTTTGAAATGTCATGCCAAATTTTGGCTCATTTTGGATTTCATGAGAGCTACACATTTCAAAAATGTTGGGACAGGTAGCCATAAGAGGCCGGAAAATGTTAATGTACATATAAGGAACAGCCGGAGGACCATTTTGCAACTTATTAGGTCAGTTGGCAACATGATTGGTTATAAAAAGAGCCTCTCAGAGTGGCAGTGTCTCTCAGAAGACAAGATGGGCAGAGGATCACCAATTCCCCCAATGCTGCGGCGAAAAATAGTGGAGCAATATCAGAAAGGAGTTTCTCAGAGAAAAATTGGAAAGAGTTTAAAGTTATCATCATCTACAAAGCAAAATATCACCCAAAGATTCAGAGAATCTGGAACAATCTCTGTGTGTAAGGGTCAAGGCCAGAAAACCATACTGGATGCTCATGATCTTTGGGCCCTTATACTGCACTGCATCACATACAGGAATGCTACTGTAATGGAAATCACAACATGGGCTCAGGAATACTTCCAGAAAACATTGTCGGTGAACACAATCCAACGTGCCATTCGCTGCTGCCGGCTAAAACTCTATAGGTAAAAAATAAAGCCATATCTAAACGATCCAGAAGCGCAGGCGTTTTCTATGAGCCAAGGCTTATTTAAAATGGACTGTGGCAAAGTGGAAAACTGTTCTGTGGTCAGACAAATCTAAATTTTAAGTTCTTTTTGGAAAATTGGGATGCCATGTCATCCAGACTAAAGAGGACAAGGACAACCCAAGTTGTTATCAGAGCTCAGTTCAGAAGCCTGCATCTCTAATGGTATGGGGTTGCATGAGTGCATGGGGCATGGGCAGCTTACACATCTGGAAAGGCACCATCAATGCTGAAAGGTATATCCAAGTTCTAGAACAACATATGCTCCCATCCAGAAGTCATCTCTTTCAGGGAAGACCTTGCATTTTCCAACATGACAATGCCAGACCAAATACTGCATCAATTACAACATCATGGCTGCGTAGAAGAAGGATCCGGGTACTGAAATGGCCAGCCTGCAGTCCAGATCTTTCACCCATAGGAAACATTTGGCGTATCATAAAGAGGAAGATGCGACAAAGAAGACCTAAGACAGTTGAGCAACTAGAAACCTGTATTAGACAAGAATGGGACAACATTCCTATCCCTAAACTTGAGCAACTTGTCTCCTCAGTCCCCAGATATTTGCAGACTGTTATAAAAAGAAGAGGGGATGCAACACAGTGGTAAACATGGCCTTGTCCCAACTTTTTTGAGATGTGTTGATGCCATGAAATTTAAAATCAACTTATTTTCCCCTTAAAATTATACTTTTTCTCAGTTTAAACATAAGTCATATGTTGTATTCTGAAAAGAATATTGAAATCTGAAACTTCCACATCATTGCATTCTGTTTTTAGTCACAATTTGTACAGTCCCAACTTTTTTGGAATCAGGTTTGTATTACCCTCAGACCACCTGTGCAAATACCAGAAGTAGCCCCCACCTGACTGACACAATGACAAGAACTAGATCGAGGCAGAGGCAACGGAGCTCTGCCCCTTTCCAGAAACGGAGTGTGGCCCGTGACTCTGATATTATCATCTTCCCACAAGGAGAACATTACTCATCCACTAACGCCACCTCAGAACGCTAAATGCCCAGGCACGTGAGGCAGATGAGACCATCACCAAGCATCAGGTAACAACTGCATCCAGAAATGCCCGGGTGATATGAAAAAGCTCTTTTAGCATGCTGAAGCGCACAGGGGAGATGGTCGCCTGCAACACAAACATGCAGCCTGATGTGTGCAGCTCATTCGACACAGGAAACCACAACCACTGATGTGCTGTACCACCGACAAGAAGAGCTCTCAAAGAGCGTGATGAACTCATTCAGTCTTCTTCTCTCAGTAGTGTAGTCAGGAGCAGAACGATGTGATCACTCAGCTCTGAAGCGAAAAATGTGCTGCACATGCTGCCTTCTTATACTCACGCTGTGATCAGCGGCAGCTGGATGCAATAATCACATGCCAATATGCATTGGCTCATTTAGTTTACACTCTTAAGTCGATTGGTCTCTCTAAGCGAGATCTCAATTCATTTGTTGGTCATCTGACATGATGTTGACCTACTAAAAGGGAACTTAAATGTATCTCTTTTGCTCACTTTATGAATTTAGTAGACTTGACAAACTGCGCAACAGTCATATTGTCTAATTTAAAGATGCTCTTTGTCCTTTTTAAACCATTAGCAGGTTTATTTGTATATACTGTAAAAAAAAATCTTAAAAATGAAAAAACAACACAATTTGGGTTTGATATGGCACCAGGATGACAAAATAATGAAGCAATTTGTCTCCTGTTTAATAATTCAGCAGCACTAAAGAACAGCCTGAACTGTTTCCACCTAGACATTCCATCTGTGCTTCTGGTGTCTGATCATGAAAGTCTCACAGAAGATTTTGTTCAACACAAAAGAACGGTCACTACAGAATGTTTTTGTACTTCTGCTGTTGGCACGTTGGCTGTTGCTTTAGAGTTCACCCCGTTGTAACTCACAGATGGTTGGCATAGATTACCGTTAGCCTTTTCTCATGATGCTGTTGGGAGTGTTAACCTGTCATGAGACTGACAACAACACGACACGGTAAATAGACAAAATCTGTCACAGTATTCAAAAATACATTTGGAGGGAGCGAGCTTGTAGCTGATTGGCGGATGTCCAGACAGCATTTGTTTATTTGCCAACGGGATGCTGTAGGCAGATAGCTGACAAATCAACTGGAAAATCCTCACTTAACTGAGTAGAGTCTCAAAAACAGACTTCGTTTGAGCTTTATTCCCCAAATGTTCAGGAGATTTATCAGCATTCAGGATGTTTATTGCCATAAAATATGACCAGCCCATTGAGGCTATTGTATGAACGGCAGATTGACAGTATAAAACAAAATTGGAGAGAATTATTTGTAAGCTATATTCCTAAAGTTTTGTAGCTCTTCCAAAAGTGAACGTAAAGTGGTAGAAGATGCTCTCGGCGGAGTAGAGGGATATATTTAGCCAGTGATAGAACTATAAGAGGAGGATGTTTAGAGTTTAAATCTAATCTAGAGCATCAGTTTAAAGGCTTTTACTGTGTCCTGGGTTTGACAAGATCCATTTAGACTGACAGTCAACATCTGGAAAAGTTTGCCAGGATGCCTTTTTTCCCTTAACAGTCTGTTATGTAAACCCTTTTTATACAAGAATACATAATTGTGTAACTATAAAAAAGGAAACAATGCTGAGAAATGTATTTTACTATTTATTTGTATGATTTTGCTCTGGTTCTGTTTTAGGTGGTGCTGCTCAGTGGTCACCTGGACAGCTGGGACGTGGGCCAGGGCGCTATGGATGATGGAGGTGGGGTCGCCATTTCCTGGGAAGCACTTTCTTTGATCAGAGACTTAGGTGAGACCTGTGAAGACGGTAACATTTCGAGAACCCCTCTCTCTGTCACATGACTAAAAATGTAATTATATACAGCTGCCAGTAGCTGGGTTTCTATTAGCCTGCTTTTATGCGCATTTTGATGTATCGCATCAGAATCAGATTGATTGAAATGCTGAATTTCGTATTAAAATGCCTTAATTCCCTAAAAGGTTTTTATGCTCACTTGAGGTGGTTTATGACTTGTGCGAAAAAGGGTTAATGCGAATTATGGGAGTTGGAAATGCGTTTTGCAAATAAATTCCTACAAGCACCTCAAAAAAGCAATGTGAGTTTGTGATATGGGATGGTAAATCCTGACTTACCAGTGAAACGATCTCTTTCCACAGCATCTGAAATGTTGTTAAATGGTCATATAGTTAAATGACTGCGTTCCTTACAGCAGCATCCACCTCCGAAAGCAATGACCGCATTTGTTGTGTTTCGTCTGCTTGTTCTGAGGTGCAAGTAATTTATTATATAGGAAAGTTATTATATTCAGTAGCTTTTCCTACTTCTTTTAGTGATGTATAGTGCCAGTTTATCAGGAAGTGGCAATTTTGTTCTCTTTGACTGGTTGGATGGACGCTGTGCTTGTTCAGTTCAATTCAAGTTCAATTCAAGTTTATTTGTTTTACAATACAAATCATTACAAAGCAACTTCACAGACAATTAAGCTTTTTCCACAATATTTAGTAGTAGCTTATAAGTGGTGACTGTCAGTTTATGTGCATATGACAGGATTTTCCTGAAAAATTTATACAAGACGTAGTCAGCCAGACGATTAACATTATTAACAGCAATTATTATATGATGCAGACACACTTGTAGCAATCTTTGTTAGTTCTGTTTGTTGATTCAGGGTTAGCATCATCTGGGGTCCTCTGACGGGTCAGCATCATCTCTTCTCATGTGTTCTGGTCCAGACTGGAGCTTGTGTAAATCCTAGTTACCACGGGAAACATAGAAACACATAGAGACATCATTGGTTTAACCCAAGCTAAAGAATAAAAATGCACATTTGATCAGATGCAACTGCACTCACAGTTTAAGATACATTATTCAAATGCTTGGCGAAATAGATGCGTTTTTAATCTAGATTTAAACAGAGACCGTGTGTCTGCACACTGAATATTATCAGGAAGGCTATTCCAGAGTTTGGGAGCCAAATGTGAAAAAGCTCTACCTCCTTTAGTGGACTTTTGCTATCCTGTTCAAAAATGTTTTGTGCGATATTTCAGTTTTGCGCATAAGTTAAATTCGCAGGTTTGGATGGAAACCCGGCTAGTGACTGAGATGTACACATGAGAGAAGTTATAGGGTCATTCAACCCAATCTCAGATGGTTTCCAGGCTATATTAAGTAAATTTTATTTTATTGTTTCCGAAAAAAATGATAGTTTAAAAAATGTAAACAATTAGTGATTAAAGCCAAAATATTAAATTTCATGGATGAATATTTGCTGAGTTCTCCACTAATTTGTAAATTTCACTTGAGAGTTGAGCCAAATTACAGGGGGAGAAAAACTAATTTATAAAAATGGCAGCATCAGTAACTGACTGGAAATCTTATCTAATGTGGGTGATAACATAAGGGAAGCTAAGGGGAAATTTATTCATTAAAAAATTGTATAAAGATAGATTTATAATCCATCTAGACTTTAAAGGATGGGCATAGCTGGAAATAATATATGTTGGAAGTGTAAGGAAGAATAGGGCAATTATTTACATATGACTTGGAAATGTTCTTTAGTTCAGTCATTTTGGCATAAAACTCTGAGAATACTTGAAGAGTGGTTGGGCTTAAATTTTCTTGTGGAACCACAATTATGCCTTCTTGGAGATAAATCAGTTGTACCTAACATAGCAAAAAATGCTTTTACCCTTATTAAGATTGGTAGTATCACATCTGCCAGGATGATCTTGCGCAATTGGAAATGCCCCAAAACCCCTGATTTGAAAGATTGGATTGATGGGATGATTGAAATTGCATCATATGAATGCATGTTGGGGAGAAAAACAAAAACAAAAAAACATGGAATCATTTATGGCAGCATATAAAAATGGTGTGATTGATGAGGCAGGACTCCTTAACAACTGTTACATTTCCATGTGCTTTTATTTTGTTAGATTAATGGTGACCAGTGGCTGAATATGTAACTGTTTGGAAATGTGAATATTGAATACTGTTGTGAAATTTTGACTGTTGAACAATAAAAAAAAAAGTTGAATTATAAAGAAATGAAAAAAAAAATGGCAGCATCATTATGTTATTTTTACACAGAGATTAGATGGTTTATTAGTAAAATCTGTTGACTTTAGCTATCCTTGTTGCTTATGTGCTAATGGTGACAGTCTTTCACCACACCCTCTAGCTGTGTTGACACAGATTTTCCCTATAAGCATTTTTATGATTATTATTATTATTTTTTTTAAATGCTTGATTTTTAATGTTTTTTTTTTATATAATTTAAAAAAATTCTAAACGGTAGATCATACTTATAAATATCCAAAAATATATGTCATGTGCTGTGAATTAATTGCCACTCTAAATTACTTTTCTAAAATTAGCCATGAAGAATTCCATGAAAATGCATGTGTTTATAACTCA
This sequence comes from Carassius gibelio, assembly GCF_023724105.1. Classification (NCBI taxonomy): domain Eukaryota; kingdom Metazoa; phylum Chordata; class Actinopteri; order Cypriniformes; family Cyprinidae; genus Carassius; species Carassius gibelio. The sequence continues at coordinate 11,597,467 of NC_068411.1, read as the reverse complement.
TTATATTGCTTTTAGTATTTTGTATTACTATTTTTAAATAATTGTACAAGATTCGTGTTTTTTGAAGATGTTTTAGTTCAGACTGTATGCATATTTTTTTGGGGGGCAAGTGCGGTAACTGTAGAAGCAGTGCACTGAATTGAGAGTATTCTGTTATTAATGGAGATTATTAAAATTCCTGCTGAGTGTCAATATGCAATGCGGTGTGAGTCTCTTGGCCCCTCTCCTCTCTATTGTTGCTTTATTGCACAGGCAATACTGAGGTTTGTGCTCATTTGTATTTAACATCTTTCTCTTGGCAATGGGCGTCCACAAACACTGGCGAAATATAGCTATAATGGTGCACAATAACCACAGACAACATGATTAATTTCACTGCTTGTAGAGTAAGCATTCTCTACAACATTTTAAATGCTCAACAACAACAACGTTCAGTTCATCGAGTCCTTGGCTCCACTTCTACTATGCAAGATTTTATTATTATTGCAACAGTGTGAGCTATTTGCTCAGAACCCATAAATCTACCCATATTAACCTCATGTTCTGGTATATTACGTTCCCTCGGCCGCATCCTCTTCTGTGCTATTTGACCTGGACACAGTGACCAGTTTTCTTATGTATAACTTGCAGTTGAGGAGATGGATGCACACACGGACAGCTCTCCCATCTGGATCATCAAGAAAGCCCAACACAATTAAGGCCAAAATATCTCTCACAGATTCCACTCTGCAGGAAGTACAGACAAGTTATCAAGTGCCCAGTATGCAACTGTCTGGACGGCCGGGATCATCTAGCATTGCCTTCCCAGATACCTCAGCATGCCGTCTCTGATGTGTCAACCTGACCTTACATATGCACTTTTATTTTAAAAATAAATTTAATCTTCTCTTGTCCTTTTCTTTTTTTGCTAAAGATCTGAATGATGAAAGCGGCTAACCTTGATCTTAGGCAGTGAAGCAATATTACAGTGGCTGCATTATGAAAATGTATTTTGAAATATTATGTGGTTAGCTCATACTGTCGATTTCTTGGGTCCCCAGGGCTGCGTCCCAAAAGAACACTGAGGACGGTGCTGTGGTCCGCGGAGGAGCCAGGCGGGGTGGGAGCTGCTCAGTACTTCCAACAGCACAAAGTACACTTCCCTATCATACTAACACTGTTATGTTCTGTTGGACGATTTGGAACAAGGGTGTCGAATATGTAAAGATGCATTTATGTTAATTAAGTTCATTTATTCTATTGGAACGAATATTTGTAATGTTCTATTTTCACATACAGTGGGACAGGTACAATCTTTAATTTGTTGTGTTGCAAGTAGCTCACAACTTACAGCTTTAACACTGATAATTTAATTACATGTCAAGATAAGTAATACGTAATTTATTTAATTGAATCCATGCTTCCACTAAATAATTGTTAATAAAGTATTTGTGAAATTGCATTAATATTAATTGGATTTGAATAAGTTTTACCATTCATGTTTCTTTTTTATGCATACGTTTATTAATGTAAGTTAGTTAGTTGGTTAGTTTTAGCAGAGTTTTTTTATTTATTAATTTTTTTCTTCAGTGTTCAATTTGCCAGTGTTGCTAAATTAGTGTCTGTCAGTGATTTTTTTCTCCTCTGATTAATTTGTTCATAAAAGCATTAAAAATGCTGACATGCATTGACCCGAATACACCTCTTCTATGAATAGCATGTGTTTCATTTTGAAATGAAATTCACCTTGATATAGTATACATATTTCTGTTTAAATCTAGATTATGTCAAAATGTGAGGGTGACACAACTGTCCTGATATCATACTGTAGAAAAAAAGCCTCATTTAAGGAATGAATATCTTGAAAAGAAAACCTTATTAAGTAGTTTGGCATAATCTCTTATTATTATTATAAAAACTTTAAGCCAACACGCAAAAACATGCAGGGAAAAAAATATCATAGAGAGGACCCCTGTGGGTCTTTATGACAATGTGTCAAGGTCAATAAGAATAAAATAATTTGACCTTTTCTATGACAAGTTGGTTATTTCAGGCGGTAAAATGCCATGTGGTGCAACTGAAAAATCTAACGATGTGTGAATTAAAGGTAACACTAGTATAAGGCCCAATTCTCACTAGTTGCTCAATAGCATGCCTATTATTAACATATTGGCTGTTTATAAGTACTTATAAAGCACATATTCTGCATGACCATATTCTACATCCCAAATACCTAAACTTAACAACTACGTTACTTACTATTAATAATTACCAACTTTGCAGCTAATTAAGGCAAAAATCACAGTTAATTGCTTTTTATAATAGCGAGATTTGGACCTTAAAATAAAGTGTGACTGTCATTATATTGAAACTTTTCTTGCAAAACTTTCAAAACCACATGAAACCAACATGAATACAAAGAAGACTCCCTAAGAAGATTTTTTTGAAAGATGTTTTTTCTATAATTTATCATGGACATTCGCCTTTTACTGCATATGTGAATGCAGTTTGTGTATTTCATATGTTTACCCTAATATTAGTTATTAGTCCAACACAGCTTGAGACCTTCTAGGAGTTTGACACCCTTGCTCTAGAATGTGCCACAGAACACCTGAGTTGTCTGTACTAACAATATATGGCATGTTTTATGTATTTTGAAAACTGTTTGCAAATGTTGTTATATCAGTTAAGCACAGAATGTTTCAAAGGGTTAATGTAGGCTTTGTAAATAAGCACATTTTGCTCTGTTCATTATACAAGTGCTCTTTTGTCCTTGAGAGCATTTTTGAAATCTTTCATCAAAGAATTGGATAGACTTTCTCTTTTATCCTGAAAGCACACAGTGCCCTCACTATTAGTTCTGTTTAGAATTATTTAAATGGATTATTTTACTGTCTTGGGTTACGGCATCTGACAAAAAGGTTTTACCAGGTTTTTGTGGTTTCTCTTTTAATGGTGAAAATACTCTCAGACTTGATCCTAATTTTAGCAAGAGCAAATTGGCTGATATTTCCCACACAAACCCAAGTGCTGTGGCACCCATCCGTCTAGCTTTTATTTCTGTCAATAATGTTTTACTTGGACCCTTCTGGTTTTGGACCAACAGTGCAATAAACCGTATTTGTCAGGTCTGTGTGTCGTAAAGTGATACTTTATGGTATGGAATAATTTAGCCAGCAGTTGGACTTGAATCTCCATTGTATCTGCACATTGCCATGGGATTTCGTTTTTACTTTATGAGGTTGGATTCTGAGCAGAGAGTGCTGGTTTCAGGCCAAGCAGGATTCAATGCTGCGTTTTGGCCACTGAACCAACTTTTTACTGTATTGCATCCAGTCATGTAGATAGTTGGTAGAACTTTGTATGACTTGGGCTGGCAATTCACAGTTGAGAATGAAACCAACCATCATTAAAAACATAAAAACACGTAAAAACACATAAAAAAATATATTCAAGCTACAAGAACCCCGATTAAAAAAAATATAATTGATTGCTATATAATATAATATAATATGATATAATATAATTAGGGCTGTCAGTCGATTACAGTATTTAATCCAATTAATTACATGTTTTGATTAATTAATCAATTTTATTGTGAAAATACCTACAAAATATTATTTAACTAACCTTATTGTAAAGTGTTACCAATATTAATATAAATTCTGTCCAGTTTTATTGTTACTTTAAGTAAAAGTGTGGTTATTTTATTGGCTTGTTTTTATTTTATTTTTATTATTCAGTATCATTAAATTGAGTTACATTTAAAATGTCTTACAAAATAACAAATAATCATTACAAAGCATTTTTTGGTTTTCAGCCAAGTGCAATTTTCGGTGTCCGTTTTGGCCCAGAATTTTCATTTCAGCGCATCCCTAGATGTAAGACTACATGTTTAATTTAATAGAATTAAATTTTAACAGTAATTTAATTTCAAATGCCCCAATTGCTGAAAGGTCTGGACAACCTTTTTGTACAAGTTCAAGTAGCACTGTAATATCGCTATATATCGCAGGGTATTGCAATATATTTAAAATTGCAATAATATTGTATAGTGACACAAGTATTGTGATAATATTGTAACGTGAGGCCTCTGGTGATTCCCAGCCCTACTGTTTATGAATAGGCCTTTGAAACATTGATTCACACAATTTGTTCAAAACGAAGATTCATTCCGAAGCTAAAAACGCTGTGTTGTTTGGAGATGTTCAACAATTCTGCTGTGGCTTTAAAGGGCCACCAAAATGTTTTTGCAAAGAAAGAAGGCTTAAATTAGATTCTCGCTGTTGTTGCTAATGCCATGATGTGGCGAAACTGTGTGTTTCGTTCTAAAAGCTAAACTACTTTGTTTTGCCTTCTAAATGAGGACACAACTACAAATCAGTGGATAAGTTGTATTTACAACACTGTTCCGGAACAGTTCAACCAAATATGTGTGCAACAGATTTCACGTAGCATGAGGACTATTTCCTGTGAGAGTAGCCTACAACGTGATGTTTTATTAACACATTTCAGGAGGTGCACACGCAGAGAATCAACGCGGCCAATTCCCTATCAATAACCGCACTATCCATCCAACCACCTCGAGAGAGAACCACACGTAGATAATCAACCCGGCCAATTCACCATGAGTAATCACATCATCTTTCCAACCAACACAAGAGAGACCCACTATAAATAATCATAGCAGCCTTACCTTCTTTCTAGTCTTTCCCCTCCACCTCCCCAACTCTTCACCATTGACCCATTGACCCATATGGTAAAGGGCATAACATTTCCATCACACGCTTGAGGCTATCGTCCAATCACAATGCACTGGATAGATGCACTGGCCAATCAGAGCAAACCACGCTTTTCAGACCGATAAGCTTTGTAAAAAACGATACGTTTCAGAAAGGTGTGGCAAAAAGGAGCTACAATAATGTACAGTATGTGGAAAATAATGTGTTTTTGAACCTTAAAATGCATAAAAAACCTTTCATTACAACATCTTATGACCCATTTAATCACATTATTTTTAGAACTAATTAAGTTAACATGTTAAACTGATCGCTGTAAATATATAATATAATAGCATTTTTTTAACATATTTCTACTCTGATTTTTGTGGTGACTTCTCTTCTCCTAAGGCAAACATCTCGAACTTTGACCTGGTAATGGAGTCTGACCTGGGCACCTTCAGTCCACTGGGACTGCAGTTCACTGGCAGTGACAAAGCTCGGGGAATCATGAAGGAGTTGATGAAACTGTTGGCTCCCATCAATGTCACGTCACTTGAAGAACATGGAGAGGGGACAGACATTAACATGTGGATGAAAGCCGGGGTTCCAGGTCAGTTTCATCTAGCAGAATTCATTTCTGGATCATGCCTTGTGATTGATTGCAATTAACAAAGTAAAACGGCGTAATCTGTAGGACATTTCACCCAAATTTGAAAATTACTATTCGCTGTCATGTCATTCCAAACCTTCTTTCTTCTGTGAAGACAAGATGTAGCCTTTGTACCTATTTTATACTTTTTATATTTGCTTTTATCATTGTCAATTTTAGGCTAAGAAGCCACTCATTAAGCAAACATGGTTATACACATGTAATGTGTTTAATTGATACTCCTTTTTTTTTTTTTTTTGCTTTCCTCATTCAAACCGCAATGGACTTCAGCAGATTAATGACTAAAAGAACTGCATTAATTGTTTGAGTTCAGCCAATGGTCTGTGAAATTGGCTCTGAAAAGCTTGGGAAACTTGGCAGAAGTGAAGAGTGCTCACATGGTTAGCCCCCAGAAGCAGATCCGGACAGGTGCAATGCAGTGTATCACTTAATATTTTCACACTCAGAAAACTGGCAAAGTTTGATTTTTATGACTATTGATCAGTTCTATTGCTATTAAGATAACAAACCGTGACCAGTATCTTCAATATTTCCGTTTGTAGCATCGGAGTGTCTTCTCTGCAGTTTTCTGGTGTAAGTCCTAAAGTCCTTTTTTCTAATTTAATTTGATTAAATTTCATTATTATCTTTTTGATTTGTCTTTAGCATAAAAAGTAAAAAGTTGAACATTAAAAAAAGTAACATGATTTAACAATTCATGTCGTCCAGCATGTTCCAAAGAGCATCTTTTTCTGGCAAGAATATCTGACCTTTTGTACCTTGCTTGATCTGTGTCACAGATCTGCTTACATTTGATTTAGCGACCTAGAAATATAAATATTTGGTGTTCATTTTATGTCATAACTTTTCTTTGTTCTAGCTTCACGGTGTGATTTCAGACCCTGCGACCCCACTGTATAAGCAGTCATTAGCTCTTGTGAAAAGTCACGCATGGCAGCTATACTGCCTTCTCCCATCATCATATTAAATTACTTGAGCATTAGAATGGATAAATCTCATTAATGTCAGTAGTCACCAGTCTGATTGCTTTAACCACCAATGAACTGCGGCACACAAGAGGACCGGTTGTTCCCTCGCTGCACTGCACACAGTGTTTTCAGATGAACTGACTGACATCACTGCAGGAAAAATGAATGCAGCAGGAGTCACGTAGAAATGCATGCCGAAAGTTTAAAGCCAACACGTTAAAACAAATTAATCACCTGCACAGCTGTCTAAACAGCCACTGCAATACAGAGCAACTTGAGCTGGTTTCTGTTTTCCATTCTCTGCTGCATTTGAAGTTGCTCTGTAGTTTTTCCCCTTGATAAAGCTGCAAATTCAAACATGAAATCTTGGCATCGCTTTTCAACAGCTTCTCTCAAGTTTAATGTAAGCTGAGATGGTTTCTGTTACAGTCATGGCAGCTTACCAACTCAAAAGCGGAGCTTGATACGGTATGTATTTGCTGTTGGGTATTGTAGAATTTACCGCGAATGTGATGTAGTATTATGGGTTTTTATCTGGTATAGTGTTAACAGTGCAGTCAGTAATAATAAAATCATCAGCAATAATCAAAAAATCTAAAGCAGAAAGTTTGTTAAATTACCCTTTCTTTCTTAAGCTCAGCAAAGCTGCATTTATGAGACCAAAAATTTAATTACAATGAACATAATTGAGTAATAATATAAAATATAATTTTTTGTTGTTGTTGTTGTTTTAATATCTTTAAATTTAGTTTATTCCTACGATGATAAAGCTGAAATGTCAGCATCATTAATCCAGTCTTCAGTGTCAAATGATACTTCAGAAATCATGCAGATTTGGTGCTTAGACACATTTCTTATTACTATCCAGCTCTATGTTGAAAACAGTTGTGCTGCTTAATATTTTTGAAGAAATTGTAAAATATTTCTTTTCAGGATTATTTAATGATCAAATGAAAAGAAAAAATGCCATTTACTTGAAATATAGTTTATTTTGTAACAATATACGAGTCAATTTTGACCAATTTAATGCATTCTTGAAAAAAAAAAAAAAATTATTTTAAAACTAGTATTGCCAGATAGATAGATAGATAGATACTACCATTGTAAACTGAAGTTTAGTTTAAATAAATAATGTTTAAATATATAACCAAATAGATGAAAAGAAAAGTACGTAATTTACTTGAAACTTTAAAAAAATTTTTTTACAAGATAAGAGTCTAATGATAGAATTTCACTCAACAAGCAAAGTATAGTAATCATAGCAGATTGTGAATAACTCGTTTGAACATTAGCATCGCAATCTGAAGTTTAGTTTAAATAAAAAATCTTTAAATATAAAACCAAATAGATGTTTTAAAAACCATACTGATAGTTGCATTTACATTGGAGGTTTGTTGGAACGTAGCCTCAACTCTGTGCAGTTTTTTCAGTTCACTGCACTGTACACCTCACACTATTGATTCTAGGCCAGAGAATAAGCAATGCTTCACCAAGCACCCTTCTAAGGTCAAACAAATCTCTGTCCCTAAATTTCCTGGGGAATAAAGAATCTTGCGGCTGGTGCCTGTTCACATATGGGATCAGTACAGAAATAGATGGCAGGCAAACAGGCTTTAACTGCAACCACATGCATTCTGGATTCTATTGCTCCTCCAAACAAAGAGAATGAGGCCTGCAGAGGGATATAGAAAACGTTTTTGTCCATGTTTATGTCACACTGATCTTAAAATGATTTTGCATGAGTGATGCTGTGTTAATGAGTCACTGCCATGTTCAGCTTGTCATCAGCGTCACTTGAATCAAGGCCTAGGAATATGAAAACCCATACAGAGTTTAAAACTAAACAAAAAGAATAGCTTGTAGTCATTTTGTAATGGCCCCAAAATGAATGGTAATTTACACACCATGTCATTCGAAACACATATGACTTCCTTTTTCAGTGAAATGCAAGAAGCAAAATTCTGAAGACTTTTATTTCATGCTGTTGCAATGAAAGTGGCCAGGAGCTTTCACGTTTCAAATACGACTCAGCACCATAAATGAATCATAAAATTGGTTGATGTCACTCGTTATATTCCCAGTGTTCTTGAGCCACACAATAGTTTTTGCGTGAGAAGCTGAATGAAATTGATAATATTCCCCCTCCAGTCAGATGCTAAAACCATTAGATTTGTGAACTGTGAACCAGATTCATCTAAAAAGTGAACAAATCATTCAGATCTAATTCAAAATAATTATTTGTTCAGATATTTGACAGACTGTATTTATCAGAAAATAAGCTGCGCTTTATTATATTTTGCACCGGTTCAAATTTTCATTTTTAAGAGAAGAAAAAGAAAAATACCAAACAAGTCACATCTGTACACATCTCTAAATCATGTTTTATATATATATATATATATGTGTGTGTGTGTGTGTGTGTGTGTGTGTGTGTGTGTGTGTGTGTGTGTGTGTGTGGAATTTACATTAAATGGGAAGTCCAAACTAATTTTTTTAAAGCTAAATTAAATTGCCAATGTTGATATTATTTTCATTATATAAGTTGCTTTACAATTTAAATTGCAGCACAGTTCAGATGATAAAAAAGGAACTTATGTACCGAAAAATATGGTATAGTAGCTAATAATTTAAGATTTTCAGAAGTCTGTTTGTTATGCAATTCCCCAACTTTGAGATATAGTCACAATTAACTTTTTTTATTTAAATACCTTTTTTTAATTGTGTTATTCTGTGGTTGTAAACTCAAAATTCTATAGATTCTGAGAAAAAAAGTCCTGTTTAATTTTTTATTCCAGAAACAAGCTTCCATAATTTGTTTCTTATATAACCCTATCATATGGCTTTAGAACATTTGATGTATTCATAATTTTAAATAACTGAATTGGAGAGAATGTGTTTGGAACATGTGGGTGAGTAAATGACGATGGAATTTTCATTTTTGGGTGAACTATTTTAAATAACAGACGTAAGCCAGACTATTTAATATTCTAAGGCAGAAGGACCATTTTCACACATATGAAACACAGAATCACACCATTTCAGTTCTCTTCATTATGTATCTTTTTTCTCAGGCGCCAGCCTACACACTGCAGACCAGAGGTACTTCTGGTTCCACCACAGCGACGGTGACACAATGAGCGTTCAAAACCCAGAGGAGATGAACCTGTGTTCTGCTGTTTGGGCTGTGGTGGCCTATGTGGTCGCTGACCTGGAGGAAATGCTCCCCAGATAGTGAGTCACTGACAAACAGCTGAACTAACCCCTGTCCATCAGCTCATAGCAGTCGGTCGATCACATCATTACCTTGAGAATTCTCTGTCTAATTCATCATAACCTCAGGTACACTCCTGATCACTCCACTGTCATGTAATATATACTGCTACGTCGATACTTGCGGAATTTTCTTTTTTCATTTTCTATAGTCTAATTTAGTTTTATAATGTGAAATTACTGTATGTCATTTCTATTCATATTTTATGCTCTGATTTGTCAATTCTGTAAAAATAAGTGGTTCATAATGTATATTAAAATTACATTAAAACAACACACACACACACAAAAAAAAAACTATGAATAAAGATCCAGCATCTGTGGCTAAAATTAGCTTGGGAAGTCTTGGCTTCACAATTTCATGTAAACAGTGACAAACTGTGTAATGGTATTATGATGTCATTTTCCACAAACTGAGTATGTCTTAGTCATCAGAACATCTGACTTCCCCTTGGAAACTAAGCCTAGTTCTCCTTTCCTAAAACAAACAAGCAAACAATAAGTAATGGATATGCTACTGTTTAGTCATACTTCAACATAAGCTGTTATTAAAGAGTTAGATGAAAATCATCCAGCTGACAGATTTCTTTCCCTCCATTGAAAGTCCACTCCACCAAACTTTAACACTTCAAAAGTCCAAATGAATAAGCAGTTTAGTCCGAGTCTACTGAAGAGATGCAATAGTTTTATATGATTAACAGATTTATTCATATATAAAAATTGATCAGCGCACATAGTGTACACTGTATACTATAATGTATATTATATTATCCAATGTGGTAAGCTTTGGCTTATCGTGTGTATTGATCGATGTGTAAGTAGAAGGATAAATTAAATCTATGGTATAAAGTGATTGTGATTCTTAAGAAGACAATTAGGCTGCACAAATGATATGGACTAATTTTATGATGTCTTTATGAACTCTCTGAAGCTTACACATTTTCGTATGAACTTGCATGAACTTTCAATTGAGGGACAGAAATCTCTCAGGTTTCCTTTTCTGCGTGTTTCCTAGGTGAACAAAAGTTAAATTGGTTTGGAATAACACGAGGGTGAGAATTAAATTCTAAATTAAATTTACAACACCCTACTGCTTGAGCTGCGAGGAAAAATTCTCATGTCGGCTTGTTTTTCATTACTTAAACAGAAAAAAATATATATGTTTTAACAGTGATTAACTGGTTTCAAACCTTTCTTTGTGAGTTGGTTTTCAACTTTTTAGACAAGATGGCAAATTTATGGTTGAAATGTAAACATTGGAAAAATCACAGACTTCAGATAAATAAAACACAATGCACAAAAATCATCTAGATGGATCTGTTCTTTATTCCTGTATTTATATTGAACTGTGTGTTACTGTATTTTTATCAAGTGAAGGAAATGCTGTGGATGCTTGTGACCTCTTTATGCTGTATGTGTACGTGTGTGTGCTAATGTGAGCTCCACTTAATGTCTGGTTTTCAATTACATCAAACAAGTAAGTTCTTGTTTCTATGACAACATGGATTGAGAGGACATATGAATATTATGCAAGAAAATCGGCCCCAGTCTTTGGTTTTCCCACAGGTTTCTACTCGCCATGACTAAATCTGAATCATACAAGCATCTTGAATGCACATGTTTCACAAAGAGAAATGTCACAGACTTGGGAGGTTACTGTATGTGCCTGTTTCCTGGGATCTGTGCATTTTTTTTCTTTTGGCAATTTTTTCTTGGCACAGACGATTTTGTAAATAAAATTACAAAGATAAGTTTGGTTAACAAGCTAATCGGTCAGTTTCCTGAAGAAAAATTACTCCTCATGAGTTTTTTTCTCTGCTTTGATCGGATGACAAGAGTTTACAACCATTGACCCAAGGCTTCTTTTACATTGCCTTGGGCCTCAGATTAGAGACCATATCATAAAAGCATTTTCCTGGGATTTCAGAGACTTAACTTCATCAAAAGCTGCCAAGACTTATTCTCTGGCCTCGATGCAATATATTGACAAGATCCAGCCACAACATTTCTTAAAAGCAATATTCTTGGTTCTGTACAAGTTAAGTTCAGTCGACAGCATTTGTGATATTACAGTATATTAATTTGAAAAAAAATCGGGGCTACAGAGAGGCACTTACAAAGGTGAACAGTCCCCATTTACTTTTGTAAAGAAAATCATGAAGGAACAAATTGATTGTAGTTTTAGTTTTGTATGTGTGTGTGTGTGTGTGTGTGTGTGTGTGTGTGTGTGTGTGAAAATACCCAGTCTTCTATAATTACAAGCTTTTAATTTCTGTGGTCAAATACAAAAAAAATGCCCAATTAACTTAAATTGTATGTGCCTCATTATTACTCAATTTTCTTTTAAGAAATAAGTGATTCAAAATAATTTATGTATTTATTTAACATTGTAATCAACATTATGCCACAAAGGAGCTTAAAGGGAATGTAAATAAGCTTGTGTTATACTCACCCTCAAGGCATCCTACGTGTATATGACTTTCTTCTTCAGACGAATCCAGTCGGAATTTGTGACGATCGTGCACCAAAGAGACACAGGGAGATAGAGAGATCCAAATGCAGGTGTCTTTAATGAGGCATAATCCAAATCGTAGTCAACAAGCCAAGGTCAAACCAACCAATCAGTCCCAGTATTCCAGGACTCGGAATACGAGAGGACTCGGAGGATGAGCAGACAGGAATAATCTCGGGGGACGAGAATGCTGGAACACAAAGGGTAAGGGCTCCATCCAAACAACAGGAAAAGACTGGAATTTCTAGGGAGGCTAATGACAATAGAGTGTCTGTACCTGGTGCAATTAACAGGAGTGCAATTACTGTGATTACAGGATAAGACTAGAGGAAATCTAGTGCCTACGGTGAAGTGCCTAAGGGGAAGTAAGCCCACTAGTGGACACCCAGGGAAACAGAGACTAGACAGCGTGACATTACCCCCTCCTCCACGGAGCAGCTGCCAGATGCTCCACCCGTACCCAAGGGAAAACCAAAGACACAAAGAGACCAGGAGGGAGGTGCAGCGGCGGAGGACCAGGGGGAGGGACGGAGGGCCAGATAAAATGGTAAAACAGAGACAAGAGGACCAGGTAGAATGGGGAAACAGAGACAAGAGAAGTGCAACACAAAACAAGGAGTCCAGGAGGGTGGTGGACCGGCGGAGGATCAGGGGCAGGGACGGAGGGCCAGGTCCTTAGAGGGAAACAGAATGAAAGACACAGACAAGAAATCCAGGAGGGAGGTGGACCGGCGGAGGATCAGGAGGAGGGACGGAGGGCCAGGACAGAAAAAACAAAAAAACCAAAACACAAAAACACAAGTCCAAGAAGGACATCACGTGACGCTCACCAGGGCGGAGCAGAAGACCACCACATCCTTGTGGCTGAAGCAAACGTCCCCCCAGGGTGGAGCAGAAGACCACCACATCCGTGCGGCCGAACCAGGCGCCCCCCAGGGCGGAGCAGAAGACCACCACATCAGTGCGGCCGAAACAGACGCCCCCCAGGGCGGAGCAGAAGACCACCACATCAGTGCGGCCGAACCAGACGTCCCCCAGGGGCGGAGCAGAAGACCACCATATCCATGCGGCCGAAACAGATGCCCCCCAAGGTGGAGCAGAAGACCACCACCTCCGTGTGGTCAAATGGACAGGAGGACAAATCTGGTTGGGCAAGTCTGAAACAAAGCGCATGAACAAGTTACGGGTAGCCTCCATGGCCACAACAGGATCAGTCAGGTGCTCAGAGAGTTCGACTGAGATGTGACAAGACTCTGGAAGTTCCGCAGAGGCGAGGAGAGACTCTGATAGATCAGCCGAGCCGAGGGGAGACTCTAGTAGTTCAGCAGAGACATGGAACGGCTCTGGTAGTTCAGCAGAGACATGGAGAGGCTCCGATAGTTCAACAGGGAAATGACGAGACTCTGGTACTCCCATGGTGTTTCCTTGTTCATGAAGAACCCCGGTGACTTGACTCGGTCCTTGAAGATCACCGGTTACTTGATTCTGTCCCTGAAGATCACCGGTGATTTGACTCTGTCCCTGAAGATCACCAGTGACTTGACTCTGTCCTTGAAGATCACCAGTGACTTGACTTGATTCTGAAAGGTCAACGGTGACTAGCCTTGACTCTGGAAGGTCAATGGTGACTAGTCCTGACTCTGGAAGGTCAATGGTGACTAGCCTTAACTCTGGAAAGTCCACGGTAACTAGCCCTGACTCTGGAAGGTTCAATGGTGACTAGTCCTGACTCTGGGAGGTCAACGGTGACTAGCCCTGATTCTGGAAGGTCAACGGTGACTAACCCTGACTCTGGAGGGTCCAAGAGCACACGACTCGACACTGGAGGGTCAACCAGAACCTGACTCAACTCTGGAAAATCAACGGGCACCTGACTCGACTCTGGAAGGTCAACAGGAACTAACCCTGACTCTGGAAGGTCAACGGTTACTAACCCTGACTCTGGAAGGTCGACAGTGACTAAACCTGACTCTGGAAGGTCTACAGTGACTAACCCTGACTCTGGAGGGTCCATGAGCACCTGACTCGACTCTGGAGGGTCAACTAGAACCTGACTCAACTCTGGAGGGTCAACTGGAACGTGACTCGACTCTGGATGGTCAACAGGAACCTGACTCGACTCTAGAGGGTCAACTGGAATCTGAATTGACTCTGGAAGGACAATGGTGACTAACCCTGACTCTGGACCGACAGCCATCTTGGGCCGTGGCGCTGGACCGGCGGCCATTTTGGTCAGCGTCGCTGGGCCGGCAGCCATCTTGGACAGTGGCACTGGGCTGGCGGCCATCTTGCATCGTGGTGCTGAGCTGATGACCACCTTGTGCTGTGACGCTGGGCTGGTGGCCATCTTGGGCAGTGGCGCTGGACTGACGACCACCTTGTGTTGTGACGCTGGACTGGCGGCCATCTTGGGCAGTGGTGCTGGACTGACGACCACCTTGTGCTGTGACGCATCTTGCATCGTGGCGCTGGGCTGGTAGGCTTCTTGTGAGATGGCGCTGGGCTGGCGGCCATCCCACCCGAAGAGATAAGAGTGGCTGGGTCATCCCACAGAAGCTGATGCTGCAAGTAGCACACAAATTCCCAGAACCCGAATGTGTCCAATTGAGCCAGTTCCTTCTGAGGAACCGGGTCATCCAGCCCAGTATTAAAATAGTCCTTAAGGGCCGCATCATTATATCCCATGCCCTCAGCCAGGGACCAGAACACCAGTGCCATGGCACCCACATCATTGCCCTCTTGGCGGAAGGTGGTTAACTTAAAGTATTTAGCCCTCCGCTCCACCATACTGGCTGGGGAGGAGACATGAAAGGACATACCGCTGGGTCTGTTGGATGGAGTCCTTCTGTTACGATTGTGCACCAGAGAGACACAGGGAGATAGAGAGATCCAAATGGCGATGTCTTTAATGAGGGATAATCCAAATCGTAGTCAACAAGCCAAGGTCAAACCAACCAATCAGTACAAAACAAAACAAACAAAGGAAAGGGACAGGAAAAGGGACTCGGAATACGAGAGGACTCGGAGGACGAGCAGACAGGAATAATCTCGGGGGACGAGAATGCTGGAACACAAAGGGTAAGGGCTCCATCCAAACAACAGGAAAAGACTGGAATTTATAGGGAGGCTAATGACAATAGAGTGCCTGCATCTGGTGCAATTAACAGGAGTGCAATTACTATGATTACAGGACAAGACTAGAGGAAATCTAATGCCTATGGTGCCTAAGTGCCTAAGGGGAAGTGAGCCCGCTAGTGGACACCCAGGGAAACAGAGACTAGACAGCGTGACAGAGTTATATTTAAAATTGTCCTGGCTATTCCAAACCACCAAATAGAGCGCACAGATTCACCATAATACATGCCTCAAAGGAGTCCGGGGGGTGAATAAAGGCCTCCTGTAGTGAATAGATGCATTTTTGTAAGAAAAATATCCATAATTTTAAACGTAATAATCACTTTAATGTAGCTTACGCCAATAGTTGTACACGGAAGCAGTTCTGGGAGGATGACGTAAGATGTCTGTGTTATTAAATTGAAATATAAAACATAATTAAACCATATTTTCAATCATATTGTATTACATATAACTATATTTTACATAATCATACATAATCATATTTTAAATATGGTTATTTTTCTTACAAAACACATCGATTTGCTACATGAGGACTTTGTTCACCCCCTGGAGCTGTGTGAGGCAATTTGTATTATAGATGGGCACTTTTTATTTGGCTTCTTTTGGACTGATGCAGTGCAACATCCGCTGACAGCCATTAAACAGCTTGAAAGATCAAAGACAATTTTTTTTATATAACTCTTGATTGGATTTATCTAAAAGAAGAAAGTAATATACACCTAGGATGCCTTGAAGGTGAGTAATTTATGGGCTAATTTTCATTTTTGGGTGACCCTTTAACCAAGCACTCTTGAGATTCTGGATGTATTCCCTGTATGTGCTTTGATATATTTATATATGAAATTAAATCGGTTTATGGTGTTTGTTCTGAAGACTTGAATTAAACTGCTTGATTCATATGGATTACATTAACAATGTATTTTTGAAGTGTGAAAATGTTGCTTGTTAAAAATAAAATATCTTCAGATATGTTACAAAATTGAAGTCTTATTGGATTGCAAATACATAAATAATGACAGAATTAAATTTTTATTGAACCTGGAACATCACTTTAACCTTTCTTCTGGAGAATGTTCATATTTGTTTTTCGTGTAGTCAGGATTGGATTTGAGCTGCTGCGTTTGAGTTACATAGTGCAGACATTGGGGTGTGGTGGTAAAAGTCACAGAAATGCACCTTTGCGGCTGTTTTCCAGCTCATATGTAGGAGAGAATTGGTTTGAGTTTAAAACAGCTGGTAGCTTTTAGCCGCATTTGTGTATGTTATTGCAAATGATGTCAGGATTTGTGAGGGCACCACTCGGCCTATGAAAACAAAACTTAGAGCTCATTCTAGACACAGGAGGAGCGATCCGTTAACTTTCCCAGAGATCATGGATACAGAAGTGAGGTTTGGAGTTGTTTGGAATGCTAGACTTGGCTTTGATCTTAAAAGCATGCCTGGGATGGATGCATATGGAAGCGGTCAGTAATTTAATTACAGGTCCTGGAAGCACAGATTGCGGAAAGTAAAAGCACTCATTGTGACGTGGTTACTGCTGATCATACTAAACCCATTTTATATCCCATAAGGGACTAATTTTCCAACTCCCCTAGAGTTAAACAGTTGAGTTTTAATGTTTTCGAATCCATTCAGCCGAACTCCGGGTCTGGCGGTAGCACTGCTAGCTCAAAAATGACCAAAGAGATTCTATATTTTTCCTACTGTAGTTACTAAGTGTACTAAGACTGACGGAAAATGAAAAGTTACTAAGCTCTTTAGTAATTTCTGGGTGAGATGCTAACGGCTGATCAGATTCAATGATCTATGCTAAGCCAAGCTAAAAGATCGACCCGGAGATCGGCTGAATGGATTCAAAAATTGTTTAAAGGGGGGGGGGGGGGGTGAAATGCTATTTCATGCATACTTAGTTTTTTACACTGTTAAAGAGTTGGATTCCCATGCTAAACATGGACAAAGTTTCAAAAATTAAGTTGTACGTTTGAAGGAGTATTTCTGTTCCAAAAATACTCCTTCCGGTTTGTCACAAGTTTCGGAAAGTTTTTTTCGAGTATGGCTCTGTGTGACGTTAGATGGAGCGGAATTTCCTTATATGGGTCCTAGGGCACGTCTGCCGGAAGAGCGCGCGCTCCCATATAGCAGAGCACTGAGAGCAGAGGCATTCAGTGATCAGAGCGAGAGCGTCGCGAAATGTCACAAAAGAAGTGTATTTTTGGTTGCCAGGGCAAGACAACCCTGCACAGATTACCAAAAAAAAAAAAAAAACAGCATTAAGGGACCAGTGGATGGAGTTTATTTTTACAGAGCATCAACGGAGTTGTGCAAGTGTTTGTGTTTGTTCCCTGCATTTCGAAGATGCATGTTTTACAAACATGGCCCAGTTTGACGACGGATTTGTGTATCGTTTATTTCTTAAGGATGATGCAATCCCAACGAAAAAAAGGGCCACGATCGTGTGTTGGAACCGCAGGCGGTGAGTAAAACTGCTTCAAATATCTCTGCCTCCTTGTTAGTGCGTCCGCCTCCCATGCCGAGACCCGGGTTCGAGCCCCGCTCGGAGCGAGTCGTTGCTGCTGCTGCTCTCGTTCAGTTTCAGACTCGGGATCTGATTCTGGATCATAAATATACGCTGAATCTGACTGTTAGCCATGGTTTGTTTTGGTTGGTTTTTTACTCACGGTGTCACAGCTTCCAAACGCTCTCAACGCAAAAGCCTACTCGTGCTCGTGATTCTTTAGCTCCGCCCACACATCACGCCTCCAGTCGGTCGTGTTTTTCCGGGAAAAATCGGTACAGACTATCTTTCTCTTATTAAATATAATAAAACTAAAGACCTTTTGGAGTTATGAAGGATGCAGTACTACTCTATAGGTACTCAAGATTAACAGGATATTGAGTGAAAACGAGCATTTCACCCCCCCTTTAACTCTAGGGGAGTTGGAAAATGAGCCTATTTTCAAAAAAAGTGGAGTGTTCCTTTAAAAATGTAATCAGCTTACTAACAGACTTCCATATATGGCCAATGAGTTTAATGAGGTTACGCTGAGTTTGTCGGTGTAATGAGTTGGAAAATCATGTGAGCGGGAAAGGCCACTGTTTCCTCCATTTACCTACACTGAAGCCACCCCACCAGTAAACACAACACAAACTAATTTAAAGTTCTGAAGAGTCACCTTCTTTACATAGGGTTATGGAGCGTGATGCCCATCCATCATGCTTTATTTATAGAATCAACTCCCCCCTTTCCACCAAGCTGCGCGTTAGGACATCTTTATTCAAGCACACAAAATATGTCAGAGTTATAGAGGAGACCTAAAATAAAGTCAAGGTGGCTGAGCGGCAGTAGGCGAAGGCTTTAAAAATAAAGTTCTTAAAAGAAAACAACGACATTTCTGACATAATGTTGATTTACCACAAAAAAAAGAAGAAAAAAAAAGAATCACCTCATCTGTTCTTTTCTTTAAACAAAAATGGGAAGCTTACGGTGAGGCACTTACACTGTACAATAGAAGTGAATTGGGCCAATTACTGTAGGATTTAAAAATGAAAATATGAAGTCTATAATTGTATTATGTATTATAAAAAAAAAACTGCAATATTTCACCTGCTAAGCTGCTTTCTTAAAAATGTTATGGTCGTTATTATGCAGCACAGCACATGACAAAAGATATTTATCATGACCACAAATTAAGAATTTATTCTATTGTTTTATTAATTTGTTCCCTCGTTATGCATAAATCTTGGCTGCAAATTAAGAATTTGTTCCTGCGACTCATTCATTCATTCCCTTGTTTTATTAAATTAGGGCCCAATTGTACTATTTCATTATGGTTTCATTAAAACTGGAAAACAAATTAGTATAAGGTTTCGATTAGTATAATGGCTTCGATTTACTAAAATAAGGGAATTAATTCTTAATTAATAGCTGTGTCACATGTAGGTCTCTGTATTTTTAAGATTTAAGGTGTTTCGTTGACTATAACTTTACACCGAAAAGGTTTGCACTTATTTTACACTAAAATCTAGTTTGTGTTTTTTGGCTACCTTTGAAACAGTGAGTCTTTACAATCAAAAGTTTCGATGTTTACGAAGATATATACAGCATATATTTAGTTAGTCTGTGAGATTTTTATCTGGTTCATGTGTTTGATTCCCTGCAGGAAATAAAGTCACCGCAAGACTGCTTTACTGTCATTAATTCAGATAGTTGATGGGCGGCTTTTGGAACGAAGCATCTCTGTGGGGCTGGATGCCTTCAGGCCAAATGTAGATCCCTGTTACTCAGAAATCTGAAACTGGAGAGCTTCTCCTGAAGCTGCTAGCTTTTGATCATGCTGTCAATGTGAATATGAACACTTTATTGCAGGGGTTAGAGACACGTTATGGAAAGCCTTTTTCTGGGTCTTGGTTGGTACACTAGTGATCATGTCGGTGGAGCAGAAGTATTCTATAGTCAACAGTAACTCTTTAGAGTATAGGGACCAATTCTCACTATTTACTAGTTTCTTATCAACATGCCTATTATTAACATATTACCTGTTTATCAATAAAGCACATATTCTGCATGACCATATTCTACATCCCTAATTATACCCAATACCTAAACTACACAACTACCTTAAAATAAAGTGACATAAACTGTTACTTTTTATTTGTTATTTGTAGGGCCGGGACTCGATTAAAAAAATTAATCTAATTAATTAGAGGCTTTGTAATTAATTAATCGAAATTAATCGCATTTTAATCGCAGATAAATATTTGACCTGAGAACAGTGAGAAGTAATTTTTTCACATGGATTTATAGTGTACCATTGAATAATGACTGAATACATAAGCTTAAGCAACAAAATATTGTTTATTTTTGTTCAACCAAGTCTAGCAGACCAGTGCAATTTTTGCCATGAAGTGTAGCAATAGCATATTTAGAAACAATTTAGAAATAGTACATTTCAGAAATTCAGGTAGCTTATAGGTGCTGGAACCTTCTGTAAAGTGTTTTTAAGTAAAACACAATACTGTCAATTACATTCAGAACATTGGAAACCCTGACTATTAGAAAACATCTCTCTGTTGCTTCAGAGGCCATGACATACTAAGTCCAACTCTCAATAACCTTGGCCAAAACAATAAAGAGTTCAACATAAACTGTTGCACCAACAAAATAATACACAGTTCAACATAATGTGTAAAGTCCACGCTAGCTGCTATATGTTTTGCGATGAGGTGATACTTGAGGCTCAATGTGCTGCTGAGGTGATATGCGAAGCGAACGCTAGTTGGTGCTTCAGTATAATCGGTCCGCCGAAACTCATCCAGTGAGAAACGTTCCGCGGTGCAAAAATACGTTATTCAAAATGCGGGAATTTTTTTTCTGTAATTAATTAATCTTAGTTAACGCGTTGTTTTTTGTGTAATTAATTAATCTGAATTAACGCGTTAAAGTCCCGGCCCTAGTTATTTGTAACATAAAATGTTACAAATAACCTATTATATACCATAAAATCAGCATCTTTACAAGTAACTGTCAAAATGTGTTCAGACTTAGATTAGAAATATCATGGTTGGATCCGACTGCAACAAACTGTAATGCTGTCTATCGGTATCAGTACACTGAGGTTAATGTTGGGGGTCAGTGGTTGTTTCAGCATTGTGTACATGATTGGCATGACCAATGAAATCATTAGAATCAGCTGCGGATGGGGGGTGGGGGGTTGTATTGGATCATGTTTTTAGAGGTCTTGACCTTCTCAACAGTAAGCTCACAAAATCATTTGCAATAATCTTTTGAATTCATATCCAAATGTTTTTGTTTGTGAAAAACTATTTAAATTTTTTTTTTTTTGGTTGTTTTTTTTTTTTTTTTTTTTTACCAAAAAGCTGTATCCCACATTTTTAATGCCACTGTTTTTGCATGATTCATGCTCAAGCATTTAACACAGTTAAACAAATTGTTGTAAGAAATACATTTTCAGTATTCTTCTTAATTTATGGTAAACATGTCAATCAATTACTGAGAACCAGTGTCACATTATTTAGCCCCTACTTAATGGCAGTGTATTTAGGATACAAACATCTTACTCCTTCATTTTATATTTTATTTTTGTATTTTTTGGTTTAGTTTTTTTCACTGTTCATTTTAAACAATTGAAACAACTGTTAAAAACTCTAAACATGCTGAAATGGAATATAATTATAATTGAAATTAATAGAAAATAAACCTGAGGTTATAATGAACACTTTCTTAAGGTAAAGCAAATTTATCTTTTGATATTGCTTAAATGTTTTATATTTGCAACCAAAACCAGACAGGCCATCTCCCTGGGGGATAAAGAGAGGATATTCCAAATACAAGCCTGTATTCCATTCAATGAAGCAGCTAAATGAATAATTCATGGAATATATAGACAGGATTAATCTCTTATGTATCCAATTTTAGCAATCTATGACTACTTTTCCAAGTTAGTTCAGCCCATTTGGTAACATATTGTGAATATATTTCAGTAGGAAAGCACTAAATTTAACGTTTAACAAATGTTTTCAACAAGAGGTTTTAACAAATTGTTGTCATCAGGGTAACTGAAAACAGGCCGATTTACCATTTGAGTTGTCTGTGAGATTTGTTGTAGCTGGAGGACATGTTCAGCTGTGGCTGCCAGTGCGACTCCGCTAGTTCGTCTCATTTTTGGGGGTTTTCATCTGGTTTCCAAACATTCAGTGTGAGCTCAACCCTCCACTTTGATTGACACATTCAGGCAGTGAGTAAACTCTGCTGTGTTTGTCTAAGAGTTGGAAGCTCTAACGGAGAACCAGTTCCTATTAACGCTAATACTAATGCCCTGTGTTTGATCTCCTCGAGAAATTTCTGCCTTCACCTAGAATTTTGTGCTGCTTTTAGTTTCTCAGACTTTATTTTAACATGGTTTTTGGGGTAGGATTTTAATATCTGCTGTAGATATGGACTGAAACCTACTCAAATGATTCAAGAAAAAACGATTCATCCCTTATGAAACAAAAATATATTGCAGTATATTGAAAAATATTAAGTAATATATTAGGCATATATTCTTATATATATATTTTTTTTCCAATATATTGCAATATATTGAAAGCGGCAATCATTTGTAATCATTTGCAATATATTATATAATATATCAATATATTATTAAATGTATTCAAATATATAAAATATTAGAAAATAAAAAGGGAAAATAATATATTACAATATATCACAATATATTTTAAGAAATATATTGGTAAATATATTTTCCTTTCGTAAGGGATACTGAGTTCACGTTCAAGCACATTTGGCATGTTTTGCACCAATCTGTTTTGGATAAACACTTCCATTTAGACTTAAATCATTATTCTCGTTATGTGTTTCCTAAATAAAATATAAACACTTAAAGAAGTAAAAATATACTGCATGAGGAACCTTTGAGTGGCTTAATTGGATGGTTTTCTCTCTTTCTGCTCCCATAACTTTGGTGTATGGATGTGTGACTGCTCTTTAGATGAATTTTCACATGGTACAATGGAAGATAAGGCCACAGCAATCCAGTCTTTTCAATAAAATGTCCAACAGATGCTACAGATCAAAATCCTTGAATTCCTAGGATTCTGTGAAGCTTAAGAAGAGAACATGGCCAGTTTTGCTGTCTATTCAGTATGAAATGAAAAGCTGAAAGCGTGTCCCTGAGAAAGACATATCAGATCATCTTTGGTCCTTTAATAAAACTGAGCCTTTAACATCAGTGATAGTCTAGATGCAGCGTATGCCTTGGTGACTGTCTGTGGAGGAGTATTAGATATCTAACAGGTCATGCCCACCACATGAGTAAATCAGTATTTAACCTTTCAGTTCAATAATAATCATTTATTTAAATCAACTTTAAGTCATATTTGCGTTTAAGTCCACAGACAGTAGTAGAATTTGTGAAAACGGGCAGATACAGTTTTTGGGGAACAGATCTGCTCCATCAGCCTTCAGAAAGTTCATTTGTCCTGACACGGTTTTGACTTTTCTCTGACAGGTTGAAGTGTACATCCACTTAAACTTACATGGCTGATTTTATGAGGCACTTGTCACTTTTTCCTTATTGAAACTGATTTCAAGACCGTGTTATTCTTGAGATTTTGGAAGGAGCGACTAGACTATTGAAACGGAGGCTGTGCTGATGCAATTTACTGCAATCGAGCGGTATGATAGTAAAACAGCCTGCTTTCCTGCCTATTGTCTGTAATGATTTTCCTTTTCTTTGCTGCATTTTTTTTCAGTTTCACTTATAGTAGTCAATCATCCAAATTGCATAAAGCCGTAGAGGCTATTTATCATTATAGAATTGCACGGGAAACACTCTTGTTTGTGTCTTTTGCGAAAATTATACAATCTTTGTAACATAAGCGTATATGTCTGACTATAATTACCAGCTCTCAGTTGAGTTTCATCATTGTCTCACAGCTGGCAACATACACAAGCTAAATGATGTTGTGCTGTGGAATATTTGCATTTGCTTCATACTGGGCGATAAAAAGGATGTAAGATGAATTGTTTAGTAGAACTGATCTATTACAGATTCACAAGTTGCTTGGTTGAAAATCTCTTCACATTCACAAACTCTTGTAGGGGAGATGGAGGAGTGTTGTAACACGGGTTCCCTTTCAGTCGGTCACTCTCGACGCCACGTCGGATGACCGACGAATATGGGATATCGCTTCGATAGACCAATCTACTTCGAGTGTAAACTAAACGAGCCAATGCACATTGGCATGCAATTATTGCATCCAGCTGCCGCTGATCACTGCGTGAGTATAAGAGGGCAGCAGGTGCAATGCATACCAGCGTTAGTATCGCTCTGCTCAACTGTGTCTGCTGTGAACTACGGGTTCAGCACGCTCTCGGAAGCTTCGTGTGTTGGCGAGACGGCGCTTCAGCGGCGGTCGTTCCTGTGTCGAGTGGATTTGCACACTTCAGGTTGCACTACCCCTGTCGTGTTGCAAGCGGCCATCCCCCCTTGTGCGCCTCAGCACTGAAAGAGCATTTCCTAAAAGAGCAAATTCTCTCTAAAAGAGCTTTACGGGTGCGTCTTTGTAAAGACGACGGATCGTCCTTATAAGGATGCCGTTTCACCCGTGCGTTTCTGGGTGCGGTCGTTACCTGGCACCGGGTGATGGTCACGATCGCTGCCTCACGTGTCTGGGCGTCGAGCACGCTGAGGTGGCTTTCGTGGATGAGTCATGTTCTCACTGCGGGAATATGACCATCTCGGAGCTGCAAACCAGGCTCCGCTACCTTCAGGGGGGCGGAGTCCCGTTGCCGCGGCCGCGATCTGGGGCTCGTTCTGGCGGCCGACAGACGAGAACCACTTCCGGCAGTAGCGCGAGTGGTTTGAGGATCACAGTGGTGGCAAACCAGGGAACCAACCCTCTGGGGACCATCACTCCTCTAGCACCTCCGATCCAGTGGAGCAACCCACGGAACGCGCTGGGCCCTCTTCAAGGAGCGTACCAGCGGTATCCAGTGGGACTCCCCCCGACCAGATGTCGATCTCAGCATCAGAGGGAGAGCTGTCGGATCACAGTTCGGTTGCGCTACCGTCCTCTGGGATGGTGACAAAGCCTGATTCGGATCCCGAAGTGGCAGCTATGCTTTCCCGGGCCGCCGAGAGGGTAGGGCTCGAGTGGAATCCCCCACCGCGTCCCGAGCCCTCACGGCTGGATGATTGGTTTCTCGGGGTGGTGCGCGCTGGTTCTCAGCGCCCCACCCCAGTGCCTTTCTTTCCGGAAGTGCATGACGAGCTCACCAAGTCGTGGATGGCAATTGTGTCCTAAGTCCGCCGCCTCCTGGCGTGGAGACCCGGTGCTCCCTTCCCGGGCCTGTAGGCACTCGTCTGGTCTGACCGGCAGTGCCTATGTGGCTTGCGGGGAAGCTGCTTCCGCCTTACACGCTATGGCGTTACTGCAGGTGCACAAGGCTAAGGCACTGAAAGACCTGCACGAGGGTGGTCACGATCCAGCGCTTCTGGAAGAGCTCCGAACCGCCACTGACCTTGCGCTTCGAGCGACGAAGGTCACCGCGAGTTTGCTGGGTCGTGCGATGTCCACATTAGTGGTCCAGGAGCGCCATCTGTGGCTGGGTCTGGCAGACATGAGGGACACCGACAAGGTCCGGTTTCTCAATGCCCCTGTGTCCCAGACCGGCCTCTTCGGCGACGCAGTCGAGATTTTGGCCCAGCAATTCTCGGCTGCCCAGAAGCAGACTGAGGCGATCCGACACATCCTGCCCCGGCGGGCAGCTGCTGCTATCTCCACCCACCCGCCGGCTGCAGTGCCCCAGCCTGCTCGTCGCCGAGGGCAGCCCCCTGCATCCGCCCCTGCTCACGCGTCGCATCTGCAGCAGCCTCCAAGTGGTGCCGTTGAGCTGGGCACAGGCAGGCTGCCCCTCCCGTCCTGGCCCCCGTCAAACCTGGAAGGGGCTTTACAGCCCGTACCTCATTGTACCCAAGAAAAGCGGTGGGTTACGACCGGTCTTGGATCTGCGAGTTTTGAATCGGGCCCTCTATCGGCTACAGTTCAAAATGTTGACACAGAAACGCATTTTCAGGTGCGTTCGTCCCCAAGATTGGTTTGCAGCGATCGACCTGAAGGACGTGTACTTTCATGTGTCCATACTTCCGCGCCACAGACCTTTTCTGCGGCTTGCGTTCGAAGGACTAGCATATCAGTACAAGGTCCTGCCCTTCCGGCTGTCCCAGTCTCCCTGTGTCTTCACGGAAGTCACGGAGGCAGCTCTCGTTCCTCTCAGAGAGCAGAGTGTTCGCATTCTCAATTGGCTGATACTAGCACAGTCTCGAGATCAGTTGTGCGAGAACAGGGATGTGGTGCTCCGGCACCTGAGCCTGTTGGGCCTTCAGGTCAGCTGGGAAAAGAGCAAACTCTCACCATTGCAGAGGATCTCTTTTCTCGATATGGAGTTGGATTCGGTCGAACAGACAGCACGCCTCACAGAGGAACGTGCGCGGTCGGTGCTAGCCTGCTTGAATACGTCCAAGAGCAGGACGGCGGTCCCACTGAAACTCTTTCAGAGGCTCCTGGGGCATATGGTGGCCACAGCGGCACTTACACCGCTCGGCCTATCACATATGAGACCGCTCCGGCACTGGCTTTATGGCCGAGTCCCGAGGTGGGCGTGGAAGCGCGGCACTCACCGGGTCCAAGTTACACCGGCCTGTCGCCAAACCCTCACTCCGTGGTCAGATCTGGCATTCCTATGGGCAGGGGTGCCCTTAGAGCAGATCTCCAGGCATGCTGTGGTTTACACGCATGCCTCCACCACCGCCGGGGGGGCCACGTACAACGGGCATGCAGTCTTAGGGGTTTGGACGGGCCCGCAGCTGCAGTGGCACATCAATTGCCTAGAGTTGTTAGCAACGCACCTTGCCTTGAACCGTCTCAAAGGTCTCTTACGAGGCAAGCCTGTGCTGGTCCGATTGGACAACACTGCGACTGTTGCGTACATCAACCACCAAGGTGGTCTGCGCTCTCGTCGCATCTTGCAACTCGCCCGCCACCTCCTCCTTTGGAGTCAGAAGGTTCTGAGGTCACTTCGTGCTGTTCACATTCCAGGCCTGCTCAGTCGTACAGCCGACGAGCTGTCTTGAGCAATGCTCCCGGGAGAATGGCGACTCCATCCCCTGACGGTCCAGCTGATTTGGAGGCGGTTCAGAGCCGCTCAGGTAGACCTGTTTGCTGCTCCAGAGACCTCTCACTGCCAGGCTTTCTACTCCCTGACCGAGGGAACTCTCGGCACGGACGCACTGGCACACAGCTGGCCGCGGGACCTACGCAAGTATGCGTTTCCCCCAGTGAGCCTTCTCGCACAGACGTTGTGCAAAGTCCAGGAGGACGAGGAGCAAGTCTTACTAGTAGCGCCATATTGGCCTACTCGGACCTGGTTCCCCGAACTAGTGCTCCTCTCGACAGCCCCTCCTTGGCTGGTTCCTCTGAGGAGGGATTTACTGACTCAGAGACGGGGCACCATTTGGCACCCGCGTCCAGACCTTTGGAAACTCCATGTTTGGTCCCTGGACGGGACGCGGAGGTTCTAGGTGACCTACCCCAAGAGGTAGTTAACACCATCACTTCGGCAAGAGCACCGTCTACGAGACACGCCTATGCCTTGAAGTGGAACCTGTTCGTTGAGTGGTGTTCTTCTCGCCGAGAAGACCCCCGAAGATGCCCGATTGCGGCCGTGCTATCCTTTTTGCAGCAAGGGTTGGAGCGAAGGCTGTCTCCCTCCACCCTCAAAGTCCAGGTTGCCGCTATTGCTGCGTACCATGACCCTGTGAATGGGAAGTCTTTGGGTAAGCATGACCTCATCATCAGGTTCCTTAGAGGGGCCAGGAGGTTAAATCCATCCCGGCCCCCCTGTATACCCTCTTGGGACCTGTCTCTAGTGCTTAAATCACTACAGCAGGGCCCATTCGAGCCTTTGCATTCAGTTGAGCTAAAGTTTCTTTCATTGAAAACTGTGCTCCTGCTTGCACTGGCCTCCATCAAGAGGGTAGGGGACCTGCATGCATTTTCGGTCAACGATTCGTGCCTAGAGTTCGGGCCGGCTGACTCCCAGGTAATCCTGAGGCCCCGGCCTGGCTACGTGCCCAAGGTTCCCACTACACCCTTCAAAGACCAAGTGGTGAACCTGCAAGCGCTGCCCCTGGAGGAGGCAGACCCAGCCCTGGCTTTGCTTTGTCCTGTTCGAGCATTAAGGTGCTACGTGGACCGGACGCAAAGCTTCAGGACCTCAGACCAGCTCTTTGTCTGTTACGGAGGCCGGCAGAAGGGGAATGCCGTCTCTAAGCAGAGGATGGCCCACTGGATTGTGGATGCCATAACCCTGGCTTATCAGGCTCAGGATGTGCCCTGCCCGTTCAGGCTTCGTGCTCACTCAACTAGAAGTGTTGCATCCTCCTGGGCGCTGGCTCGTGGCGCCTCGCTGACAGATATTTGTAGAGCTGCGGGCTGGGCGACCCCTAACACGTTCGCTAGGTTCTATAGCCTTCGTGTAGAGCCGGTATCCTCCTGTGTTCTCACCTCAAACGGGTAGTGGCACTGAGAGGCCCCGGTTAGTGTCGGCTTGCTAAAACTGCTCCAGAGTGTCCGAACTGTAGACCCTGTTGAGTTCCTCCATCACCCTAGGCAGCTGGACGCGGCGGAACGTCCGGCGCCAGGCCTTCATGATGAATCCGTGAGAACCATGGAAGGCTGGGCTCCATATTGAGACCTAAGCGGTACTCGTATGTGTATAGTCCACGGTATAGCCTTAGAGCCCGTGTTTCCCCGGCAGACTTCTGCCTTCCCAAGAGGGTTTTAATCACCTCAAATTTCTCCGTATACTCCTAAACGGATGCTATATGTGTATTTGCCTCCGAGACCTCCTTCGGGAAGGATGGGGCTTCCGCAGCGTCCCGGCTCCAAGCGGACCGGGTACGTTTTCCCAGTGTTATCCAATCTCACCCAGTGAGGTAGTGCTTTGACAATGGTGAGTGGAGCTACTTGTTCTGAGCCCCGGCCTACACCTAATAGGGGCGCAGGCGGCTCGCACAGGGCACTGGAAGGGGCAGCACCCATGGCGCTTTGATAGGGATCCCATATTCGTCGGTCATCCGGCGTGGCGTCGAGAGTGACCGACTGAAAGGGAACGTCTCGGTTACGTATGGTAACCCTCGTTCCCTGAAGGAGGGAACGGAGACGCCACGTCCCGTCGCCATGGTTGCTGTACCGCCGCTGAGCTGCCGGGTTCCCGGCTCGGCTCCTCAGCGAAAAACTGGTATGCATTGCACCTGCTGCCCTCTTATACTCACGCAGTGATCAGCGGCAGCTGGATGCAATAATTGCATGCCAATGTGCATTGGCTCGTTTAGTTTACACTCGAAGTAGATTGGTCTATCGAAGCGATATCCCATATTCGTCGGTCATCCGACGTGGCGTCTCCGTTCCCTCCTTCAGGGAACGAGGGTTACCATACGTAACCGAGACGATTTGATGTACCACGTCACTGTTTCGAATGAGCAACATCGATGAAATCACTATGATATATGATTATCACCCTTCTGATGTGATAGAAGTTGTTAAACTCTGAGAAGTACAGTAGGTACAAAAATACTGATTGATAATTTGACACAACTTCCACACTAGCTTTTCATCTACATCAGAGATGCCCAAACCAAGGCTTGCAGGCCAGTGCCCACCATGACATAGCACAGTCAAACCAAAATGTATTTATACATCATGTTCCATGAAGATATTTTGTAAATTTCCTACTTTTGAAAGTAAAAAAGAGAACTTTTATCAGTTTTGTGCATTGGGCTAGTTTTACGTACGGGTGCTGGTCATATAATTAGAATATCAACAAAAAGTTGATTTATTTCGATAATTCCATTCAAAAAGTGAAACTTGTATATTTTATTCATTCATTACACACAGACTGATATAGTTCAAATGTTTATTTATTTTAATTTTGATTATAAAATAAATAACTGCATGATTATAACTGACAACTAAGGAAAATCCCAAATTCAGTATCTCAGAAAATTAGAATATAACTTAAGACCAGTACAAAGAAAGGATTTTTAGAAATCTTGGCCACCTGAAAAGTATGAACATGAAAAGTATGAGCATGTACAAAAGGGGCTCCTTTTGCCTGTCATCAGCAGGAAGCATGAAGTGCTCTAAAACTTCCTGGTATACGGCTGCGTTGACCTTGGACCTCAGAAAACACAGTGGGTCAACACCAGAAGATGTCACGACATCCCAAACCACTAACTGTGGAAACTTTACACTGGACCTCAAGCAACGTGGACTGTGTGTGTCTCCTCTCTTCCTCCAGACTCTGGAACCTTGATTTCCAAAGGAAACGCAAATTTACTTTCATCAGAGAACATAACTTTGGACCACTCAGCAGCAGCCCAGTCCTTTTTGAAGAATTAGAATCAGAATCAGAATGAGCTTTATTGCCAGGTATGTTCACACATACGAGGAATTTGCTTTCATGACAGAAGCTCCGCAGTGCAAAATAATGACAGCGATAGAACAAAAAACACAATAAAAGAATAAAAAAATACAAATAAGTAGGTAAGGAATGACAATATACAAATTGACAATGTATGGCAGGTATATTACAATGAGCAGTTATATATGTACAGGTGTATTATGTGCAAAAAAAATTATTTTACACTAAGTATGTGTGTTAGATAAATAAGTGTATATGTGTACACTTATGTCCACAGTTATTATCAAGTGTTCATAAGTTGGATTGCCTGAGGGAAGAAACTGTTTCTGTGTCTGGCCGTTCTGGTGCTCAGTGCTCTGTAGCGTCGACCAGATGGCAACAGTTCAATGTGGGAGGTGTGTTGGATGTGAGGGGTCAAGAGTGATTTTGCCAGCCCTTTTGCTAACTCTGGATAAGTACAGTTCTTGAATAGAAGGGAGGGTTGTACTGATGATTCTCTCAGAAGTCTGGACTACCCTCTGTGATCTTCTGAGGTCAGATTTAGAAGCTGAGCTGAACCAGACAGTTACTGAAGTACAGAGGATGGATTCAATGATGGTGGAGTAGAACTGTTTCAGAAGCTGTGGCAGGTTAAACTTCCTCAGCTGGCGAAGGAAGTACAACCTCTGCTGGGCCTTTTTCACAATGGAGTCAGTGTGAATGTCCCACTTCAGGTCCTGAGAGATAGTGGTGCCCAGGAACCTGAAGGACTACATTGCAGTCACAGTGCTGTTCATGATGGTGAGTGGGGGGAGTGCAGGGGGGTTTCTCCTGAAGTCCACGATCATCTCCACTGTTTTGAGTGTGTTAAGCTCCAGGTTGCTGAGAGTGCACCAGACAGCCAGCTGCTTAACCTCCTGTCTGTAAGCAGACTGGTCACTGTCCTGAATGAGGTCGATGAGTGTGGTGTCATCTGCAAACTTCAGGAGCTTGACAGAGGGGTCCTTAGACGTGCAATCATTAGTGTACAGGGAGAAGAGCAGTGGGGAGAGAATGCAGCCCTGGGGAGCTCCGGTGCTGATTGTACGGGTACTGGATGTGTATTTTCCCAGCCTCACTAGCTGCTGCCTGTCTGTCAGGAAGCTGTTAATCCACTGACAGATGGAGGTGGGCACGGAGAGCTGAGATAGTTTGGGCAGGAGGAGGTTTGGGATGATCGTGTTAAAGGCCAAGCTGAAGTCCACAAACAGGATCCTCACATAAGTCGCCTGTCTATCTAGGTGTTGCAGAACATAATGCAGTCCAATGTTTACTGCATCGTCCACAGACCTGTGATTGGGTTTTGTTTCACAGTCCTCTCCAGGTTGCAGTTATCCCTATTGCTTGTATACTTTTTTCTACCACATCTTTTCCTTCCCTTCACCTCTCTATTAATATGCTTGGACACAGATCTCCTGTGAACAGCCAGCCTCTTTTGCAATGACCTTTTGTGTCTTGCCTTCCTTGTGCAAGGTATCAGTGGTCGTCTTTTGGACAACTGTCAAGTCAGCAGTCTTCGCCATGATTGTGTAGCCTACAGAACTAGACTGAGAGACCATTTAAAAGCTTTTGCATGTGTTTTGAGTTAATTAGCTTATTAGAGTGTGGCACCAGGTGTCTTCAATATTGAACCTTTTCAGAATATTCTAATTTTCTGAAATACTGAATTTGGGATTTTCCTTAGTTGTCAGTTATAATCATCAAAATTAAAAGAAATAAACATTTGAAATATATCAGTCTGTGTGTAATGAATGAATAGAATATACAAGTTTCACTTTTTGAATGGAATTAGTGAAATAAATGAACTTTTTGATGATATTCTAATTATATGACCAGCACATTATATCATACTGTATATATCTTCATGAAAAATATACTTTAGAAGGTGTGACTTGTAGTGAATACAGTCAAATACCATACCATACAATCGCCCTCTTACAATGTTTTTTAAATGGTGAATTTCTGCCAGAGCTGAACCACCGAGTTAAAATCATAGCTGCCACTGTATTAGTTTTCAGCGTTGACAAAATTATAATTAAAATAATTAATGTATACAGTTTTTGGTGTATTTTCTATATACAGGTACTACAATATATTTCACAAACGGTTTTCTGTTAGTGTTAACCAATGGCAGTTGTGCGCTAGGATGTAACAACAGCCTTCATGTGACATTCATTTACCATGTATATGGATAAGTAGATGTTTTAAAATTACAAATACAGTATATATTTATTTGTTGCAGAGATGTGGAAATATTTGATCACACTTTCAGTTTGAGTTTCAGCTCCTCAAACTCTCCCCGATCAACTATGCTTCACACTGTGCTCATTAAAAATGCAGGGCTGTCTTGTCACACAGCCACATACAGTAGTTAGCCAGATGTGTCAAAGTGACATGGTCAAAGGTCAGAGGTGGTGTGAGTGTGTGTCAGTGTGAGAGTTGTACACATGCGTTGAGTCACTAGTGATGAGAAGAGTAAGATCACATGCTTCAATCTCAAATGTCTTCTCTTTTCCATTCCCACACACACAGATGTCACTCAGCTATGACCTTTTTGATTGTGAAAATTACACAAATTAACCCTTTTTCCATTTATTCAGCATGTCTTGGTTTTTCACTTCTGAAAATAAGCTGCAAACCAAGGTTGTGGCTAAAATGCTCTTTTCACTATCCGCTACATATAAGTGTAGTTAAAGCAGTGGTTTGGGGGCAGGGGGATGGGGTTATAACTGCTGTCTCCCTCCTCTTCACAGTTAATTCCAGCATTAGCTTACAGACTTCTAGTCTTGATTGACCATTTGCGGTGGTGTAAATGATTACATTAACCTCGTGTAAATGATGCTCCCGGGATTGTGGTGAAGTGATGCAGCTGGAATGATGGAGTGCATGATGAAGTTTCCATGTATTCATCCCTGACCCAAACTGTCCAAAATCTGTGCCCTGCTGATGTTTAAAACCTTTAGAGTCTATGTAAAATACCACAATAAGAGGAAAGATTTTTTAAAAATCATATATATATATTTTTTAAAGATTTTACTTTTAAAAAATCTGTTTTGAAGATTTTGATTGATGGTGAGACTTGGTGTAGATGTGGAGATGCCTTGTGTAACAGTTTATTATATAGGGCTAATCCTGACATGGGGAAAAGAAAAGAAAAAAACACTGATGGATCCTTTACAATCAAGCGAAGCCAGAAGCTGCAAGATCAGCTCTCTGTGTGAACAATAAATTAAAGAAAAAATGGTGTGTGTGTGTCTGTGTGTGTGAAAAGGCCAAAAGAAAAGGCCAAAAGAGAGAATTACTGCAATCCTATGAATACAAATGAACACTTTAGGAATAGCCGTGAGTGATGGATAGCTCAGTATTTCCAGGAGTTTGATGAGTGCATTACTGTACATGCATAATTGTCATGCCAGGCAGAAACATGGCCTGCATCTTAGACATTTGTATAAAAACTTCTGCAAGGATTTAAATATATGCCACAATTGTATGAATTCGTGATATGTTTACCTCCTTGCATCGCTTTGCTGAGACAAGCTGTATTTTCTGAATGCAGATGTTTAGTATTTACATTTCAAAACACTTCCAGGAGTGAATGATTCACATTGTCGTATACGCTCCTATCATTTGAAACAAACATCTTTCATCTGCAATTATGTTCTTCTCTTTACGGAGAGTAAACAAGATCCTTAAACAAGAAAAAAGAATGTTTCTGTCAGTATGAAACCTTTCCGTTACCTGGATGTCACCCTGCAGAATGTGAAGTTGAAGTTGCCTTGCACAGACTGACTGTTTCATTCAGCTGGGCTCTTTCTGGGCTGATGAGTGGGTGGCATGCTGTGGATTTTCCGCTTCTGTTGTTCATGCTGCTGATCCTATCAGTCTCTGGAACAGGAAACATTATTCCAGTGTTTCATTGAGCAAAAATGCATAAATATTTATGGTGTGTTTCTTGCAAATCCCTTAATATCCAAATATGGCAAATCACGTATTCATCATAGTTTCGTATCTCATCACACTTCTGTATGACTAAAAAGGTCTGTGTGCCAACACTATCTAATTTCCCCACCGGGTTTTTTTTTCTTTTTCTGTCTATGAAGACATGCTTCAGGACCCTTTGAAACAATTAAAGAAGAAAATGTCACTTGCTGAAATGGTATAGAAATGTTCATAGTCTTAGAATAAAGTATTTTAGGGCTCATGGATGATGTGTACAATCAAACATTTAATCAAATTTAGTAGTTAATCAAAGTAGATTTTCAATAGAAAGACTGATCTGTGCTCAAACCATGTCACAGTCTACACAACTTGGCTCCTCTCAAACCATTCTAACGATTCTCTTTTCATTTCAAAACATTTCATGCGTCGGATGCAGTTTGCATTTGATTGACTTCAATCTATAGCATCTGTCCTCCATGTTTCCTTCAATGTAAAATGGCTATATAGATAAACACGGCTGAATTGTACAGCCAAATCAAGCTGGAGGCAGGTGAATTATGGCCCTGTCACCATGTTACTTCGGTTTTTCGCAAACATCTCCTTGTGTTACCCTCCATTCCCTTCAACCGCCTGTCAACTTCATGCAAATAATCTCTCAGACCTTTCAAGGAAGGCTTTTTATATGTAAATATACTCTGAATCATCTGCCTTTCTCTTTGTAAACATGTTTTATTTGTTGGTTCATCAGTTTATAAGATCCCAGTATAGAATTGTCTCATAATGCGGAAGTGTGAAACACATCTATTGTGATTATTCGAGATTATTCGTGATTGTTCTATATGGCCTTCTGAGGGAATGTCTCGTTATGTGTGGAGGGAAAGGGGACGTTATTTCTTGACGACATGGAGGGCTTACTTCCTCCCGTGACGTCACGACAGAGGCCTAACTCATAGTGACTGACAGATAGGGAACTGATTTCCGTTCAATTAGAACAGCAGTTTATGGCGACATCTAGTGAACAAGTGATTTATAATGTGAAAAATAAATAATGTGTTTAAGTGTAAATAAATTACATTACGACTAATTAATTATGAATTTATAGCAAAAATAAATGTTATGAATTAAGAAGTGTTTTTTTTTTTTGTAAAATGGTGGTTCCTAGGAACAGAACTTAATGCTGACATTTCTGCAAACCCTCTCTTTTTGTTAAATGTAAAAGGATTGGGAGCTTAAGGTGAAATAATGATATAGGCTAAAGTCAGCGAGCGATGATGAAATAATGCAGAAAACAGAACTTGTCCTTGAAGTGTACTTGAACTTGAAATGCTGAAGATATACATTACAAAATGTAAATATACAATGTCTTTTGTATGTTATGCAACATAAATCTAAATTTGTATAAATAAAAATTCATTATTTGTCTAAAATTATCATAAAATAAAGTTGAATTACTGAATTTTAGAGGAGGCTTTTACGCATGGCTACAGCCACAAAAATGAAGATTCATGAATGAATCGAATTCACAAAACTTGTAATTCGTAAACATAAATACGTTTAATGTTTTTTTTTTTTTTTGGCCATTTATGTATATGAAACGCAGTAATGGGCTATTTTAGATTAGTTTAGATACAATTACAAAAAAAAGCTGGTCATACTAAAACATTTAAATGGAAAAAAAAAAAAACACTGCAAGTGCCTTAATGTAGAAACAGTGATACAGTGTAAACACATAACAAGCAGATGAGCCAGAAATATGAACGCAATGCGTAGCCTATAAATTGGGTTTATATTTGGCGTTATATCTGCTTGCCTGTGAAAAAATTGTCATCATCAATAAAGTGTCCATTCAATAGGCTATAACTGTTTTAATACATCAGTTAATACAAACTTTGTAAAAAATAACAGGCGGTCAGTGGAGGAAAGTTTTGTTTTGATGTAACATGACAACTATGGATTTTAAAGGCAGATCAGTGATGATGACAAGGTGAGTAATATGAACTGTTCTTCTTTATCTGTCCAGCAGAGGGCAGTATTGGTTATTACATGTGTGATGGCTGACATTAAAATGTGCATTATTAGTTTGCATTATATCTGCGTGCCTACTGATATTTCTTTGCCTACTGGTTTGTTTGTAAAACGTCTGTAAATAATATTGGTTCAGGTCTGTAGACTGCACACAGTCTGATATTTTAGACAAGCCTCTTATCAGTGGTTTTAGTGAGTGTCTTATCTGTATAGCTTATGCTAATCATCGTTTGCCTTAATAACCAGTACTGTCTTTATTATAAAATATATGATGGGATATCCTGTACACAATATTTAAACATTAGACTGATGTAGCCTATTTTTTCTAGAAAAACAAAAACAAAAAACCTTCCAGTTGATGTGATTTCATTTGCCTTACATTGACCAGTGACTCCTGTCTCTAGCAGGGTACAAAAATACATCATCACTGCGGCACAGTGCTATTCTCATATCTACGTGTCGTGCTATTTCAGACTTTGTAAATTTATACAAGGACTGTGTTAGATGTGGTTGGAGATTTTCTTCAGATTTTATGACATCTGTCAACTGAGCTGAAACCTGAGAAGTATGAGATGATACCTGAGTTTCTTGTTCACATACAGTCTGAAGACAGAGTGACCATATTTCAGATAACAAGTGGCAAGTTAATAAAATACGTAGTGCACTTTTAGATGCTTGTTGTTATACTCTTTCTTAATGCAGAAAATATAGACACATTTCCAATAAATAAACGTGCAGGGTTACCAAAGAGAATCTCTGTTAAAAATATATATAGTTTATAGCCCTTAACATTCCATTTAATCCAGAAAACAAGAGTTAAAAGATGGAGGCCTGTAATATGGCCTCTAAGACAGGATGAAGTGCAGACAACAGACTGTCCTCTGTGACCATCAGAAGAATTGGCCAAATGGTTGAAGGAGCGTATCGCTCCGCATTAAGCAACTTTGACAACTAACCCAGAAAACTCCATCTGACCCTGAGAATCCAGGGGATTGAATGAACAGAAAGCCGGAAAATAGCTCAGTAGCTCCTTTAGAAGTGTGAGTCTCTAGTCACTTTATATAAGATGATGATACGTGAAGTGTTATTTCCTGCTGTCACATTCTCACAGCAACACACCAGAATCCTGATGGAATTATGGCCCATTGTGAAACCTTGTTTTGTTATAATGAGTAAGTTTGGATACAAAGCCAAACGTATGGCTTGTCACACGTACAAAATTACTGTAATACAAAATTTCAATTTGATTGTTTTCCAAAAATGTATTTTGATTCATAGGTCAAAGAACAGCAGACATGTAATTGAAATAATTCTTCAAGTCCTGAAATAGTTTATTAATTACACCGGGCATGCCACCAATGACACGCATAACAGTAAAAGTGCAGGATAGCTTTCAGGTTCTTAGAGTGATTATTGGAGGAATTCTAGAAATATAATACCCATTACCTATTACTGACATTAAAACAGCACAGAAATATCTGTTTGTATTATAATATTTAATGTTTAATTAATTATAATGATAATTCTTAAGACTGCAATTGAATATTATACTAGGGTTCATGACAAAGATGTAAAAGTGGCCATACTGTAAAATAGTGATTTCCAGGTTTTTCATTAGTGCTAAATCCAAACATTTATTTCTCAGATTTATTTAGTTTTGATCCATAATAAAGGGATAAGTGACTTGTTCCAAACCTGTATCAGCTTCTTTCTTCTGTTGAACACAAAATATGATATTTTGCAGAATGCTGGTTATCCAACCATTAATGGTAGCCATTGACTTCCATTGTATTATTATTTTTTTTCATGGAATGGCTACTGTCAACTTTATTTCTTAAAATCGTTCCCTACACAGAATCTTAATATGCAACAGGTTTTACATGCAAACTGTGAGTTATGGAAACATATGCATAGATACGTTGACATTAGATTAGATTCAACTTAACTATCATTGCACACTGTACAAGTACAGAACCAATTAAATTCAGTTACCATATAACCATTTGTGCAAATAGCAATGTATGTATGCATATATATATATATATATATATATATATATATATATATATATATATATATATATATATATACACCTAAAGGATTATTAGGAGCACCATACTAATACTGTGTTTGAACTCATTTCTCCTTCAGAACTGTATTAATTCTACGTAGCAATGATTCAACAAGGTGCTGATTGTCATGTTCAAGAAATCAATTTGAAATGATTCGAGCTTTGTGACATGGTGCAGTATCCTGCTGGAAGTAGCCATCAAAGGATGGGTACATGGTGGTCATGAAGGGATGGACATGGTCAGAAACAATGCTCAGGTAGGCCGTGGCATTTAAACGATGCCCATTTGGCACTAAGGGGCCTAAAGTGTGCCAAGAAAACATCCCCCACACCATTACACCACCACCACCAGCCTGCACAGTGGTAACAAGGCATGATGGATCCATGTTCTCATTCTGTTTACGCCAAATTCTGACTCTACCATCTGAATGTCTCAACAGAAATCGAGACTCATCAGACCAGGCAACATTTTTCCAGTCTTCAACTTTCCAATTTTGGTGAGCTCGTGCAAATTGTAGCCTCTTTTTCATATTTGTAGTGGAGATGAGTGGTACGCGGTGGGGTCTTCTGCTGGTGTAGCCCATCCGCCTCAAGGTTGTGCGTGTTGTGACTTCACAAATGCTTTGCTGCATACCTTGGTTGTAATGAGTGGTTATTTCAGTCAAAGTTGCTCTTCTATCAGCCTGAATCAGTCGGCCCATTCTTCTCTGACCTCTAGCATCAACAAGGCATTTTGGCCCACAGGACTGCTGCATACTGGATGTTTTTCCCTTTTCACACCATTCTTTGTAAACCCTAGAAATGGTTGCCCGTGAAAATCCGAGTAACTGAGCAGATTGTGAAATACTGGGACCAACAACCATGCCACACTCAAAATTGCTTAAATCACCTTTCTTTCCCATTCTGACATTCAGTTTGGAGTTCAGGAGATTGTCTTGACCAGGACCAGACCCCTAAATGCATTGAAGCAACTGCCTTGTGATTGGTTGATTAGATAATTGCATTAATGTATATATATATATACATTATATAACGTTACAGTTGTGGTTTACATCCCGCCACAACATTAACTGTTAACATCATCTCTGCTATAAGCCTAGAGGTAAATGTTTTGCACTTGCCTTACATGTCTGTTTCTGCTATAAAAGTGAACACACACACACACACACACACACACACACACACACACGCACATACACTGACACACATGCTCTCACTCACATTCTTGCACAGTCACACAGTCTGTCTGCAGTTTACTCTTACAACACTCAGACCCCTTTAAAACACACACACACACACACACACACTGACCAGCCATCTGTAGATAGAACCGTCTTTTCTGAACACACAGTCTACAAAACCCACTGTTCACTCTCTCACACAAGTACAGCACATGCCTGGAGCTCACTTTGAAGATAGAGGTGGCAATCACTTGTTCTATGGTACTGAAGCAGGACAGAGGACTGGCGTCTCAATGGTAAAAACTTCAGTTTGAGAAGAGCGATCATCTGTAATTTCTGGAAAAATGGCTTCTTTGTATGTTTTGATGGACCGACACATCTCCTAAATATGTTTATTTAGAGATTATCACTCATTAATATGTGCAAGAAGATTTGGCAGGTTTTACCTGTTTTGCCATAAAGATGAAGATCAGTATTCTTCTGCATTTGACATTATTGCTGGTGAGGACATCAAGCTTTGAAGATTCACCTGTGGATAAATTAACAGATGTTTCTGGGGGCAGCAGTCAGCATTTAAACTCTGTTCAGCATGGAGAATGTAGCTACACCTTCATTCTGCCAGAACCTGAGGAGAGTAGGACTTGTAGCCTGCCAGAAGAACATGTTGGTAATTATGAAGGTAACAGTGTCCAGAAAGAATCTCCACAGGGGAAGCAAAGCCGCTTAAACCAGTGGATCCAACACCTGGAGCTTGCCATGGAAAATTACACCCACTGGCTCCAAAAGGTAAGTCAACATGTCATTTAATGTGCTGCTGTTGACCAAAGCACTGCTGATGGAGAGTGTGAATGGATCACATACACTTAAAAATAAAGGTTCTTTAATGGCATCTGTTGTTCAGTGAAGAACCTTTAGCATCAACAGAATCTTTTTATTGTAAAAAATTGATTCTTTATAGTGCAAAAAGTTTCTTATTATTATTCTTCACACTAAGAAAAAATGGTTTGCATCGCCGTACAAACCCCCATTTGGCATCTAATTTCTTGCCCATTTGACAAGATATATATTTTAGGCAAATTTAATTTACAAATAATTATGTAATGTTGTTGAATGTATTTATCTTTGTAGCGTATCACTGGATTTTTGCTGTTGTTGTTGTTGTAAAGTGGGTTTTAAAGGGGTCATATGATGTGATTTCAATTTTTCCTTTCTCTTTGGAATGTTGCACACTCTTGGTGCATAAAGACGATTTGCAAAGACTAAAGTCTCAAATCCAATAACCGTATTTTCCGCACTATAAGGCGCACCGGATTATAAGGCGCACCTTCAATGAATGGCCTATTTTAGAACTATTTTCATAAACGGTGCACCGGATTATAAGGCACATAGAATAGAAGATACTGCAGTCAAACGTTTGACTGGGTTTGCGCTATGCATCCACTAGATGGTGCTGTGCTAAAGGGAATGTCAACATTTTGACAGAGAGCCTTGATCCATATATAAGGCGCTACGGATTATAAGGCGCACTGTCGTTTTTTGAGAAAATTAAAGGCTTTAAGTGCACCTTATAGTGCGGAACATACGGTAGGTATTCTTTAAAAAAGTTACGAATCAACCACGCTCTCCTAAAAGGGATCGTTCTAACACCCCCGCCCCCAAAAGTCTATGTCACGATGTGGGAAGATTTGCATAACGCCGTCCAAATGTTCACACAAAGAAAGAAGGTGTAACTTTGATTCTTACTATTGCTGCTGGCACCATTTCTTGGAGATGCTATGTTTCGTTTCAAAAGTGAAACTACTTTCTTTGGCCTTCCAAAAGAAGTCACAAATAGAAATAAGTGGTTAAGTTGTATTTACACTGTTCCAGACTCATGGAACTCAAATGTTCAACTCCAATATTCAGACATGTACAGTGGATTTTACAAGGACTGTTTCCTGTGAGAGTAGCCTACAATGCCCAGTGTATGTTTCTATAAAGTGGGGCAATTTCAACTTTGCAAGGACAGTCT
The DNA here is from genome assembly GCF_023724105.1 of Carassius gibelio. Taxonomy (NCBI): domain Eukaryota; kingdom Metazoa; phylum Chordata; class Actinopteri; order Cypriniformes; family Cyprinidae; genus Carassius; species Carassius gibelio. Next base: position 11,555,957 of record NC_068411.1, on the reverse strand, counting down.
GGCGCTTCTGACTCAAAGCCTGTAAGTATGTTTTCATATGTAAAAGATTTGCCAGTTTTGAGCAGTGTAGAGTAACTGTTAAAGCTTGCTATTTGCAGTGTTTGGAATAACGGCGTTTAAAATAACGGCATTAGGTAACGACGTTATTTTTTCAGTAACAGGGTAATCTAACTAATTACTTTTCCCGCGTTACAATGCAGTTAACGTTACTGAACGTTAAATACGGTGCGTTACTATGCATTGATTTAATAAACTATGCAATCCGAACGCACCCCTGGATCACACAGCGAGTGAGTAGGTGGGTTAATAACGAGATAAGCGATGGAAGCGCCAGCGCCAGCAGTGCCAAACACACACACACGCAACAGCTACACAGAGATTCGCAGCAGAAATGGCGAGTCAGTAGCAATCCGATGAAAAGTTGTCATGTTCAAGGTGGAGATATAAGCACTACTTCAAATTCATTATGGTCAAAGGCAAGAACGTGCATGTAATGTGTGACACACGCATCTACAAAGCTCTGACATATAGCACTTTTTTTTTTTTTTTACAGTAACGCAAATACTTTCCCTGGTAACTGGTTACTTTTATTATAGAGTAATTCAGTTACTAACACAGTTACTTTTTGGAACAAGTAGTGAGTAACTATAACTAATTACTTTTTTAAAGTAATGTTCCCAACAGTGGCTATGTGTCATTTCTCCCATCACAAATGCAGACATATTTTTATGTTTACACAACGCGATACACAACGTGTAAAAAGACAGTGTAATTCATTATAATCAGTTATTATGTCCCCACTGGCTGCAAGCAAATGCCTAGTTTATAATGGGTTTTATTAGTTTTTCCAGAGTATGCTAAGGGGCGTAACATTTCTGTCACCAACTTCAGGTATTCAGCCAATCACAATGCACTGGAAAGCTGGCCAATCAGCTTACACCTCGCTTTTCAGACCGATGAGCTTTGTAAAAATTGACACGTGTCAGAAAGGCGGGGCATAGAGGAGCAACAATAATACATATTATGTGGAAAATAATATTTTTTTTTACATACATAATGTATTACACCACATACAAAAAATAATTATCCCTTTAACACTAGAACTACCAAGGCAGTCATTTTGACCGTTTTAAAGATTTGCAATGTAATAACTTTGTTGAAATAAAACCCATATAACTACAGTTCCATGACTTTTCTTAAATTAATGTAAATTTTATTTTAACATTGTTATTTTATTAAAATTACAAAACACAAAAGAGTTCTGAGTATTTCTACCTTGAATGGCCATAGCGGTCAATTTGACCGCACATATTACAGGCGTTGTATCTCCTCAGCGCTTTTTCCCACCGTTAAAGATGTGCGTAGCTGTTGCCTAGCAACCTTTCTCTGGCAGTTTTGTATGCTTTTGCTAAGCTAAAACTTAGCTTTACCGTCAAAATGGCAACAAGAAAGAAAATGACTGTCACTGAGGTTTTATCCTTGCTTGAGAACATTGATGATGCAGAGTCTGATGGAGGAGCAGAGAGGGATGTCTCTTGGTCTCTTGACAGTTCATCTGACACTGATTCTGAAAGTGATTCAGAGTTTATTATCTGTCCTAATATAACAGAACAATTTTTTCATTCTAGATTTCATTAGAGGCTGCATAAAATTGTTTCCGATTCGTGTGGTCCAAACATTTCCGATAATGCTAAAGCATTGTAAACTCCAAAAGTCAAAATGTACTGAATAAAGACAGATGTAATCATTTCCAAAATTCACAATATGTTTTTATCTAACGAAATATTCTGCTTCATTTTATATTTGTTGACATTTTGACTTTCAAAAACAACATTTTAACTGCGGTGAAAAACTTTGATCTCCAGCTTGCCGGATACAAATTGCGGAAAGCAAATTGCGGCATGCACTTTTGTGGGAGGTCTAGTAGCTCTTACACAATAATATCACGAACATATTATATTATGTATGCTTAAATTACCCCACATTTTTCATAAAACATGACCATAGAAGCTTTGAAGTAAATATAACATGACAAAAATGACATTCACTGCTGTCTGGAATGAACAGTCAAAATGACCGCTATTGGCAGTTCTAGTAGTTATAGAATTCCGGTAGTGCTAGTGTTAATCCCAGAGCACAGATAAATTAGAATGAAACACTTCAGGCTCAGTTCTGGATCCAGAATTTCTGTGTCTGTTCAGTCTCTCAATGTCAGGCATTACTTTGGGGAACAGCTTGACAGTCAAGGATTTGATCAGCCTCATTTCCTGCTCTTCAAGTTACAGTCTAATACAGGGGTGTCAAACTCAATTCCTGGAGGGCTGAAACCCTGCAGAGTTTTGTTCCAACCCTGCTTCAACACACGTACCATGTAGCTTTCAAATAAGCCTGGAAGACTTGATTAGTTGGATCATGTGTGTTTAGTTAGGGTTTAATCTAAACTTTTCTGGGCACCGGCCCTCCAGGAATTGAGTTTGACACCCCTGGTCTAATACAGAATAATCTCAGGACAATTCCTAACCAAAGTCATTGTAATTAAAAAAAAAAAAAAGAAAAAAAGTAAAGAAAAAGAAAACAACATATAAATATATATGCTTTACAGATAAAAAAAAAGAAAAAAAAAAAAAAGAAAACGCTTGCGAATTGGTTAACAGCAAGTTCCCCTAAAACTGTAAGAGATCCAATGGGACATTCCATGTAATTGTAAAGTAAAGTACAGTTATAGAAGTAAAAAAGAACAATTCTTCTCATAATTCACAGTGAAAAATTGTTGTGGATAAATGATTTTCAAAATGGATTTTTAATTACATAATTTCAGGTTATTTTGTTGTTATGTTGCTACCAAATTTATTTACTCATAAAGTTATTATTTTTATATATGGATTTATTATTTTATTTAAAAAAATGCTTTTTTATTACTCGAACCTTAAGAGTTCATACAAATTTACCACCAAACTACCAAAACATAAAATAGTTTGGTAACACTTTACTTTGAGCCTTTAGTTTTAATGCATAACTATGCCTTGTAATGCACTGTAAAATCTCATGAATAGAAAAGAATACTTTAAGAAGTGCACTTTGTAATAATGTCCAAATAAAAGCTGTACTTAAGAATCCATTTTAAATCACTATGTTTTAATAATCTTTTTATAAAAAGTACACTTGTTGGCTTACATACTAAAGCACATGTAACGTTCTTGGTTAAATGCTGTGTGTTATTTGATATAACATTTATGGTGTATATATTTTAAATGCACTAAATTGCAACTTCATTAAAGTTCCAAGAGAATGACATTAAAGTATATTTTAGTTTACCATAAAAGCTGATCTGTACATCTGACAGTCCAATTTAAGAATATTTCAAAGACAATAGAAGTAATTACCAAATACTTGCGAAGATGTACATTTAGTACATACTATAATATGTTTTGATTTGCTTTTAGAGCATCTGTTGACCAATGAGAATATGCTTCCCATTTCCATATACACAACTGTGCTGTATTCCCTCTTGATTTCAAACTGACATGGCTCTTTCCACACCTTCAAAACTGATTTTATGCATTCCTATCGGTCAAGCGCTTCGTCAGAGCTTTCTTTAGTGAGTAGGCGCCCCAATGGGGCAGGGTTATGTGTTTCTGGGCCGATGGGGGGAGACTTGATCTGTCCCTAAGAAAACACCCTCTGTCCCCATTTCAAGTTTCAGTGAGCCAAACCAGCCAGCAGTGAGGATGTGTGTGCTTTCAACCATCCCTTAGGAACTATGTTCTACGTGAAATATGAGGACTGAAGATTAAAACGCTGCAGCAAATATCCAGTTTTATAACAAATATGGAAACATGTGCCTTCAGACTAATGACTGATGATTAATGGGGGAAAAAAAGGAAATAAACTTCAATACTTCCATATGCCAACATGTGCATGTATTTTGGTCAGAAACAAATTAACTTGATGTTCCATTGTACAAATCTCTTAAGACTCTTCGATCCATGTACATCACTTGAATGTTTTATTTTAAATACTTTTAAGATTACCTTTATTTACATATTTAAATGTTTTAACTGTTCAGACTTTTAATCTTAGTCTATAAAACTATGTTGATAAAACTATTAATTATGTTTAATAATCTAAACCATATTAAAGGTCCCATGACATGGATTATTTCCTTTTCTTTAAATGCTTTTTAATGTTTCCTTAGGTGTATTTATATTGTTAGTATGATTTTTTACATTTAAAATGTAGAAATAAAAAGCATTTTTATATCCTGACATTAGCCCTCTGGCTTGAATGCTCTGTTTGAAGGGGCGTGTCTGCTGTGAGACTCCGAGTAAACCACAACTGTTGTGATTGGCTGACATCTTGACATCTACATGTGAAACGCCTCTCAAATATATATATATATATATATATATATATATATATATATATATATATATATATTACTATTACTATTACAGCTGTTGAGATTAACTAATCGTGGAAGTGTTGATTATATAATTATTTTTTCGATCTTTTCCCCATCACATGAAAGGCTGCAGTGATGAGCATTGAGTAGACAGAGTCTGTTTATCACGTGAATGCAGTGATCTCGTCATTATTGCAACACGTTTTCTCTCACAAAATGCTTTCACCACAGCTAACAGCAAACACATGAATACAGTAAGAGCTCCGTTGTGCAGCATAACAGCGTCATTCATTGTAACGGCAGTTTGGGCAAGTGTGCAGATATACTCGCGATGTGTAACAGCTCCGGAAAAAAGCGAGCGTTCTTTGATCGCTCTCTGTAGTTAAATCACAATTTAAATAACAGATTTGTTTCATGCTACTAAGAGAAACAACGTGGAGTTGATCGTTTAGTCACTGGCTTGATTCACTGATGCATAAACAGTATTAAACGATTTAGAAAGAAAGTCTGTGTGAACTTGAATGATTAGCTACCCATCAGAAATCACTGATCACAGATCAGGCATTAATGAACCCTGTTACTCACTTTGTGCCGGTGCTGTCGAATCCATATCATAAAAGTCTGTTTGTAACGCCTGTGCTGACATTGCGACTGAATTATATGTAATTATTTGGGCGGGCAAAGCAGAGAAAGGGGAGGTAACAATTCTCGTTACAACGTCACAACGAGGCGATTCAAGATCAGCCCGTTTGAGCTTCCATTTTCTCAAAGGCAGAGAAAGATAGAAAAATCTCAATTTACACCGATTCAAATTTCTATAAACTTGGGGAGCATATACAGGTTAGGGGAACTCATATTAATGTTAAAAAACCTCAGAAAGTGAAATTTTCATGTCATAGGACCTTATTTATAATAATAATAATAATAATAACAACAGCATAACTGAACATCATGCTTGAGATGAAATATAAGACTTCAATATTACTTGTGAGCAGAAACTTGTATTGAGCTTCATTCAGAATCAAACTAGTTTCAAATTAATAGTAACATTTTATTTAACTGACAAATTTAGGACACATTAAATGTTAGCTATGAAATTAGCCTTAGTAAGACAAAAAAAGTTGGCCATTTTATTGTTGTATTGTACTATATGTAAAAAGAATGTATTTTCATCACCGTCCCTAAACATAACTTAAGATAATTTACCTCATATAATACACTAATGCTTCAGAATTTGTATTATCTTGACCCATTGAAAAGTCTTATTGTCCACAACATCTGTAAATCACAGCCTGTTCTCTTACCACTGTTATTCGCTGAAAGAAATTTGTGACTTGTTTAATCCCTGCCTGTGGCTGTTTGGTCCAGCTAGCAGTCTTACTAGGATGCAGAACACTAGATAAACACATCCTGTTCCAGCACTTCATCTGAGTGTTATACAGGACACTCCAGGCCCAGAGGACATACAGCTATCACTTTAATGCAGCGAGTATTTATACATCTTGGACTCCATCTCACTGAGAGCAGCTGAACATATCTCTTCCTGTAAACACTGTACAAAGTGCTGATAAGCAGCCCAGAGAATGTGCCAGTCCTGAAGCGGTGCTCTGGGGGATGTGTTCAAATTATCTTTGTTGTGATACTGTAGAGTAAGAGTAAGCAGAAGTGTCATAATATCATTACATTTGTTGATAACTTCAATTTATAACTGGTGCTTTGCTTGGATAAAAGATTACGGTATTTGTTTCTGCTACAGCTATTACTGGCAAGTGGACAAAATCAAGTGAAATTTACAAGACAGTTTCCATAGACTGGAGTACCATTTCAGTCCCAATATGACAGTGTTCATATACATAAAACAAGGTTAACAAAGTAATGGTTTGAGTCTTGTGTGGAAGGATTTGACTGCAAAACACTGAGAACTGAACCCCATTTGGGGCTTGAACAAATACATTGCTGTTTTTTTTTTTCCAAGTTGAAAAAAAGTTTTACAAATACAATAAATTATTATTCATAAATGTCATAGAGATTTTAGAGAGACACGCCACTTGATATTCTACATCCTGAACTAACCTTGCCTTGTCATAAAAAGTCAAATTATCTGATTTTATAAGAAAGGCGCTGCACTTGATATCAAGTTGTGAGTGTCTTCTGAGGTTCTCTCTATATGATATTGTTTCTTACTTTTATTTCACAGCACATTTCTGCATTTTGAATGCAAAACATGATTAGATTTTTTCAAAGGTTAAATATCAGTAAAGCAGTTTGCTCATCATGTGTATTCAAATCACTGATATTTTATCACCAACATGGGATTACAAACAGACTTTGTCTCACAGCTGTTTATAGGTAAATATTCCTCGTTCAGTGGAGTTTTTATCCCTTATTTCATTTAAAAAATAAGCTAGTGGTCCTTATATTTAAAAGCATTTCACAAAAAGACATTACTAATGATACTTTGGGTGTTTGAGGAATTACGGTACGGATTCCTCATTGTTTTTCTCTATTTGGTTCCCACACTTAAATGTGAGAAAATGTACAATAAAATATAATATTATCTCATTCAGGGTGTATGTAGCTGCTCAAGACCAGACTGATTCAATCTTGCACAATGCCCCAGAAAGTACAGCTGCAAGTATTTCAAAATAATGAACAGTATGTGACTATGTATAAAGACCATAATGAATGTTATACAGAGCCAGTCAATCTTTCTTTCTGCCTGTGTGTTTGCATACAGATTGAGGTCTTTGTGAAAGCGAGTCTGACAGAGGACGCAACACACCTGCGGAATAGTGCTTTACATAGTGAAATGACAGCCATGTTGGATCTTGGCACAAAAGTGCTTTCCCAGTCCACCCAACACATCAGGAGACTAACAGACATGGAGACACAGGTGTGAATTCATATCCAAAAGCATTCATCATAACATGCTAGCACTGGCTTCTAAGTATTCTTGGAAAATCATGAGATTACTTGATAAGAAACAGTGGAGGCAGAGAATTATGAAGCTGAAAAGTTTCTAATATGACATTAACCCAGCTAATATGACATTATATAACAGGTTTTCAATCAGACTTCAAGACTGAAGGTTCAGTCAATGGAAAACTCCTTGTCCTCCATCAAACTTGAGAACAAACTGCTCCGGCAAACCAGTGAGATCAACCGACTTCAGGACAAAACAGTGTAGAGTGTCTTTCAATGACACTTTATTGGCACTTTTCTTGACATATCTTTCACTTACAGTTTTCATTTATTTTTTGTTCTTGTTGTTTTCTGGTAATTTTTGTCCTATTCATGTCTGTGTTCAGCGGCCTGGAGCAGCGTATGCTTAACATGGAGGCACGTCATCGTGCAGAACTGGGCTGGCTAAAGAGTGAGCGGACAAAGCTCCAGAGACTCCTAGTATCCCAGAGCGCTTCAATACAGAGCCTGGAACTCAGTCTAGAGCAGGTCATCACCAACAACAGCGCCCTCTACCGTGAGCAACTACAGCTGCATGCTACCATCAACAAACTGCTTAAAATATGCCCCAAGAACAAAGGTAAACAAATTGAAGATAAGAGTTATATATGCACAAAATACAAGATGTCATCGATAATCAATGTAGAATTTGTTCCCACAACTTATTAATTAATTCCCTCATTTGTGAGGTCACAAACATTGTATTGCGCTGCACTGACAGTCCTATGATTAATTTCTTAGAATCTCTCCGCATTACATCATGTAGAGTTGTGACTGGTTCACATCAGGGGTGCTGCACACCATAACTATCCCATTTTGCT